>NC_064897.1:14025000-14050000 GCF_929443795.1 Astur gentilis | reverse complement strand
TTTCATTTTTTACAACTAACTGACATTTCCTTACTTCAAGGCACTTAAAAATTTAAGATGAACGGTTGACTTGGGCATGGTGTTTTCCATATAATAACAACGAAATGATGATGAGAACAAAAATGCTAATTTAATTGATATAAAGTTAAATTGAAAATCTCAGAAATGTAATATTAATCTTCATTGAAATGTTGTTTAATGGTGAAAAAAATAAAATACTAGTTTGTACGGGATCTTTTAATATAAATATGTTAACATTTTATGCCTCTTAGAAAAGGGCTGTGTATACACAAGTATAAAACAGCATGTAGGGGATGAGAAGTTCCAGGGCAAGAATGTAGCTCTTTTTTTTAAAGAACATTGCATTTGGAAATTGGCATATCGTGGTTTGAAACGATATCAAACTTCACGATTTTAGCTAGTCTTTAACTTTTAGAGGGCTAGAGAAGATGTAAGGTAAGGCATGTTTTGTCTCACTTTTGAGTGCCCGCATTATTCCCGTGTTTTGAAGCGGTGCCTCCCAGCTGATGCAAAGCATCCCTCCTTTGGGCCTGGCTGGATGTGCAGCTTCTCTAACACCACCTTTCCCAACTGCTCACTGCCAGCAGCAGCTCCGTCCCTTCATGGCAGGGGAGTGAAAGTAGCTGTAATTACTGGCTGCAGGTGTAAATGCTTGCTCCCTTGCCCTGAGGGAACTGAACCATAGCCATGATTAAAGGTAGTTAGCAATCCCTAATGACTACAAACATGTGGAGCTGATAATTACAACTACTTTTCATTCCACCACCCGTGAGGACTGACCTACTGCCAGGAATAAACTTTCTTAAGTTTTCGCCTTTTCAGAACTCAGTTTTATAATTATTTTTTTTTTGTAAGATTTTTCTAATCCTTCTTGACCTTCTTTGGATTTGTGACCGATGGTATGAGAAAGACTGCTGTAAAGGATCTGATAGTAGCTGGCGAGGGGAGAATACTGGGCAGAAAGGAAATCTGACTCGGTATGGTGACTTTCTATATTCCAATTTGTGCCAGTCACATCAATTCGTACATTACTTTGATGTTATCAAACCTGTGAAACTCTAGCTAATGTTACTTTTCACATATTAAAGTCAATTAGGAGCTTATATACCCTGCTGCTTGATGGCCTAAATGAACATATTCATGGTATCCACAATAAGAGCCGGTGATTTGATTATAAAGCAAATTAGGATGTTCCTATCATTACACTCTGAGACTGCCTTCTCTGAAAAAGAAAGATGTGCAAGTTCCATAAAATGCTTATCTATTAATCAATTGCATTCAAACACAATCCCCTTTGAAGATATGGGTAAAGGGCAGGCTAGTTGCAGCAGTAGGATTTTTCGTTCTGCAATAGGAAGACACCCCTCCCCAAATCTGCAGCAAATGGTTTCTGGCACTATAACCATTAACTTATTTTCCCAGAGGACACATCTGTTCAGAGGGTCTACTGTCATCTATGTAATCCCTGTTTACGACTGTTGCCACAGAAATGGCAGTCTTTAAAACTCATTGAAATCTTTTCTCTCTGCCTTCACAAAAAGTTAAAGGCTAATTAAGGAAATGCAAACAGGAGCTTCTTCTGAGCCTTCAGTAACAACATAACAGATTGTATCATGAGGAACTGAAGAAGTGAACATGCACTTAGTCCCCCTGGCAAAGGAAAAATAAACTAAAAAACATTATGATCTTTCTGGCATTTAAAAAATATCCTTTCTTCCTTTCTATATTGTAACATATACACCCCAAATCAATAATGCAGAGCCACTGTTAAAAAAAAAAATAATAAAAATCTACAAGATGCTCCAGTCAAAATATCTCTTAACTGGCTCCAGAGGGGCAGAGTCATCCCTCGTCCTCTTCAGCTGGAGCAGTTCTGACCAAGAGGTGAGGTTGCGTATGTGGTAGTGAAGCAAAGCCAGAAAAAAAAAAGGAGTGGAAAGGGGATTTCAAGGTTGAAATGTCTGTACAGCAGACTCCTTCGAGGCAGGCATAAAACAATCAGTCAGGAATTTTCACGACTCTTATTTTTGATGGAGTAGAACTGATTTCAATACTGGACTAAAGATTTGGTCTGCAAATAATTATTGTATATGATCCCACTGTCGGGGAATTTATTTCTTTAATGATAGATTGTGGGATAATCCTGTACGTTTGAGGACAAGTCTGTACAATCTGACCCTGGGAGAAGCAGGACCTTTACCACAGCCTGTGATAAGGGATTCCCACGAGTTAGGTTTTCACGGGTATTGACTTCTGTGATTTGGGGGAAACCATTTCACCTCCTTGATGATGATGTTTCCTCCCTCGCCTTTCCTCCCTATTCTTTCTTCTGTTAACCCTTCGCACCCAGAACTTTTTTACTGGTGACTGAATAACGCAAAAACCCAGGTTTGTGTGGGTCCTCTGCATAGGTAAATCCTATTGCTACAAGTAAATAGTAGAAACATTAAAGTCTGGGGAAAGAAACAAATGACCCCACACAATCCTTTAGCTAATTTAGCCACAGCTTAGGTAATTCGGACGATACGAGACTTTGTTTTTCTGTCTGGAAACAAATACAGGACTGGACTGCACAGTCTGAGTTTTTAAATGTGAGAATTATGACCGTTAAATCTGTGATTTGAAAACGTGTCAGCAGAAAGCAGAGAACGATGTGGATACATTCTGAGGGCTACTGCCTTAGGGTCAATTGAAACAAGCAGATCTATGGGGCACAACAGTGGAAGGAGCGAGCAATTGCAGGTGCAAATATGCCCGGGGCTTGTCTAACTTCCATTCAAATAAAAAGTTTGATAGCGCTAATCATTTCTGTCCCTTTACATTTTAAACAGCCGCTGGCATTGCCTAAGCATTTTAACTGCATGCTGGCAGAATTGTGGGCTTGCTCGGAAGAGACATCAGGAAGGGTGATAAAGGGTAGAAGGAAGCAGAGGTGCAAACCTGCGTTTTCAGGAGAAAGTGTCCAAATGAATATCCAGAGGTCAAAAATGGAACAATTACAAGTCTGAGTTTGCACCAGTAGCAAATACCTGTCTCCCAGCATTTTCAATTCTTGTGAATGAAATTGTGAGACGATGGCGTGCCTGTGTGGGTTGGAAGGGTCAAAACCCCATTCGAGAACCCATGAGGCATATAAGCGGGCTCTGACAGATGAGCAAGACTGCACGTAGTACTGCATTTTACCCCTTTCTCCCCAGCAGCCTGCCCCTTGTCTTTGCCTTCTGTTACCACAGAGGCCGAATATCACAGCAGTGGACAGGTATGTGCCTGCACCTCCGTAGCCCCATCCATGCTGCGGTGCCTTACTGGCAACCCACCTTCACCGCCGGCTTCAGCTAATGGGCTGTCCGTGCTGTCCTGGGGGTAGAACTACGACTGTGGGGTAAAGGCAGAGGAGGTTGCTAGGGACGGGAAAACACCTTTAACTGCTACAGCAAAGTCTGTCAGAGGTTAGTTTTGAAAGTCCTTATTTTCACTGACTCGTTTGCTTAGAGCATCTTACATACTCTAAGACTACTAAAAGTCAGTTTTCCTATTTTTGTGTTAAACTGATTGTGCTCAATTTTTGTATGTGAGTTCTTGCTGGATTGCTTTGCTGCTTGTAGAAATAGGTTATTTTGCCATTCGCAGATGTGTGTGGATTAGTAATACCTAATGGACTGATGTCTAATTGGAGAGAGAGAGATGTGCATACAGGAGAGAAGCCTCAAGGAAGACCGTTTTTCAGCATCTTTAAGAGAGATCGGGGGGCGTGATAACTTATCAGAGTAAGTTTTCAACTCTAAAAATCTACATTCAAATTTTGGCTAAGGTGTTGAATGAATGTCAGTTTGCCATGGCTTGAGCTGGCTTCCAATCAAGTTATTCAGACACCTTCTGTAACATGCTGTATGCTTTGACTTGCTAAAAAGATTAGCCAGGGCTGTGGCAAGCAATTGATGTAGAATGGCAGAGGACTGCCTCCTGCTATCCGTTATTCTTCCCAGAGGTAAAATCCTATCTCTGCTGCTGTCAGCGGCAGCACTTCTTTTGATTTTAGTGAGCATGAATCTGATTTATATGGGCCTTGTGTATGATCAGAGATGTGTCCAAATCAAGTCTCTGTAACTGATTTTTGGTCTATCTGGATTGGTTAACCAATTGTGAACAATAACAAAAGAAAGAGCAAATGTCAAAGTTCAGATTTTCCAGCTTGGGGCTGGGGTGAGAATGAGGTGTGGATATGGGAAGAAAAATTGAATTTAAACAGGCTTTAGTTTTTTCAGAGAGATACCAGAAGAAGTTGCTTCTATGGGCGATGCTACATAGTGGGCGATACTGTTTTAACAGAACTAAATTGTCACTTTGGGGAAGGTAGAGCTGTGTGTGAGAGCAGGTGAAAGAGAAAGATTTGCTATACTGGCTACTCTTATGTACTCGAACAGAGCCAAAATGTGTTTGTTCCCAGTGCTCTTTGTCCATAGTAGGTCAGACCCAGAGGACCCAGGGAGGATGTGGTACGGGCTCAATTTTGCCTGATTTTGTTTTTGCTAGGGACCATAAGGAAACACAGCCGTAGCAGGTCTGAAGGTACCATCTTTTTAAATTACAGCTGCAACATTTTCTTCTGTGAATTTAGCCTCAAGGATCTTATTCACTCTCTCTTTCAGATCTTTCAGATCACATCTCATCTACTACTGCTTTGTGTAATCAACCAATTAATAATGGCTTGAGAAGCAGGCAGGGGTAATTGGCATACACTTTGTAGAAGAATAATCGTGAATGTGAAAATAAATTGCGTAGATTGTAATTGTTTTCCTTGCCTCTCATTCCTTTGTACCATATTAGTCCTTGTAGTACCTCAGGGAAGAATATAATATAAGATGGCTATTCTGGGTCAGACCAAAGTTCTCATCTAGCCAAGTGTCTGTCTTTGACAGGGACTATTAAAAGGTGGTTTGGAACTGTGATAAGAAAAAGTAAAGACAGAGCAATCCTTTTCCCAGTACTTCTCTAGTATCCAGCAATTAGTGGTTTTAGACAATTCCTAAGCTAGAATTTTTATATATTGCTGTTCTCCTGCTTAGGTGTTTTCTATGCTTAGCTGGCGCTGTTGCAAAATCCCACAATTACTACCCTCATGGATGCTGTGAGGTAGAAAAGTAGTGTATTATCTCCACATTATGGATTTTGAACTGAAGAGCAGAGAGACTTGAAATGCCACCATCTAAAAATAGATTAGAGCTGTTACAGTTCATTAGCACAATAAAAACTTTGGAACAATTTGATACCCAGCCTGTCCTTAAAAATCCAACCTCTCTATATACTTCCTGTTACAATACTACATGGTGAGACAAGGGTGACTGCAACCCTGAAATTTTATGATAGTTCCGTGTTGCTTCACTTTCCCAGTAAATGCCAGCAACATGATCCTATATAGTATGACTTCAATTACATGAAGCTGCTTCCAGATGACTTTCAGACTCCAAGATCAGGTACCCCCAATTAAAGAAGAAAAGGTGTATGGATGTGTGTGATGTTAATCAGAAATTCGCAGATTGTTTAAAGGGATTTTCAGGTTGATGAAAATGTCAATAGCTTGTGACACTATGACATCGTACTACTAAAATAAGTAACTTGTAAGTTAGAAGGAGTTTGGATAGATGGGAGACTACGTGCCAGGAGGCCTAAGCGTAGGCAGTATGCAGGAGGTCTCTTTTATCACTTGGACTCCACTGCCTTGGCACAGTCCTGCTATTCTCTCTGTGGAAAGTTTTCAGTGTCTGTCCTGCTTAGTTAACTTGTGGCCCGCTCTATCGCTATTATTTTAGCATCTCAAAATCACCAATGTGTTTATCTTCATAACACTTCCAAGATGTAGCAAGGTCCTGAACACTATTTTCTAAATGGACAGAAAGATATAGAGAGCAAAGTCCACGCTGGGGATCCAGGTGTGCGCTGCTGATACCACAAGGTCTGACCTTCAAGTGCTTGGCTCCGGGGTCAACTTGTGCCCTTAGTAAGTAGATGGTACTAGGCTTGACTTTGAACAGAGATTTGTTCTTGTATCCTGCTCATTTCACAAGCTTACATGCCCGTCTCCACCTGAGCTTCATAGCTTGGGAAACTTACCTCCAGGTAGATCTTCCAGCTGGCCAGACAGAACACAGCAAAGGTGGTTGTCTTTTTTTAAGAGGACTTTGAGGGGAAGCGAGTGAAAAGGTCTATTATAATGCTCCCAAAATAAACTGGGATGAGAGGCCAAAGCAGAATTTTTTTCTTACTGCCACAGTCTTAGCAGTGATATTTTATCACTTACATGATGATTGAGAGACTGTGGGAACAAATGTGAGGCTGTCATTCTAAATTAAAGACATTTGTTAGGCATTTATCTTGCTTTATCTTTTTTTTTTAATTAATATGCACTCATTGTCACAAGGCTACTGTACTCCAGAAAGGCATTTCGTACAATGAGTACTGAAACGCTCTGCTTCAACATCAACAAAAAAACATCAAAATACTTTTATAACTATTGCTACATGATTATTGTTCACAGCTCATATGTTTGGTTAACTGTGCGGCATCTGGTTTGGATACCTGGCTATTATATTGCAATCATGAATGGCGAATAAGGCTATGTAGTAAGTACCTAAAAGTTCTTGCTAATGTAACTGTAAGAGTTAAAAGGTCTATATGTTTTTTTTTTCTTATTCTGTTCACCCAGAAAGCTGGTTATGATACTAGAAGTGCATTGGTTGGATGCAACTTCTATAAGTTTTAATGGCCTTGGTATAAAGAAAGGCTTAAACAAATGTTATATATTTTGAATAAGAGATAAAGATGCTTAGAAATACTTATGGATAACATAGGATAAAACCCAAGTTTCCTGAAAGCAGAAAAATATTAAAAATCTGGTGTAACAGTCTACTGATAGGGTTTTTCATACCAATTATTTTATATATGTGCTTCCTCATAAAAACCACACTGCTGGAAAGAACATAAAGAAAAATAGTCTCACTTATATTGCTGTAGACTTCAGGTAGAAAGACTACTTTTCTGCATTGGCATTTAGAGACACTTTTGTGAAAGGAACCGTAGACTTGTATATGACAAACAAGCACAACCTAGATCCCAGCTGAATACAAAGACAAATTCATGGGTTGTACTAACGTTGGTGCTTCTTGCTCTTTTCCCTGCCAACCAGTTTGCTTATGTATTTTATGTAAAAGGAAAGTCAAAGTCTATGGTGAGATTTAAATCCTGATATGCCTTATAGCCTCATCTTGGCATCTATGGAAAGATAGCATCAGGACAGGGAAACAAATTTGTCATCTCGTTATCTTCTAATTTGGATTAAAAACACCTCTAAATAGTTGGCCTTCCAATGTGGCTCGCTGTTGTTATTTCTCAATGGCACAGCATATCACGTTGCTAAATGTAAATTGCTCTTGGCTAGTTTTTCAAAGTAATTTGACAACATAGTTTGATTTTGCTCTAACATAATCGAGAAACTGTTTCCAGTAGTGGAACAAAGGGAATGTGAAGAAAGCGTTCTAAAGAATTCCTTGCAATTTGCTCCTTTCTCACAGTACCTATCATATTTTGCTTAACTATAGCAATCTTCCTAGGTTCAGATGCTCTGCTTAGATGTATTCAGTGATTACATGAAGGGTATGGATTTCATACATTAGATGAGACCTTGCTTAGAATACTAATGTTACGTGCTTTACAATAATGCAGTGAATCCCAATTTGGTTTTGATTGCAATAATCTGGAGTCAAATGTGCAAACCCTTGCTAATTTAAGTTGATTTTACCTTTATCGTTTTGCATATTACATGATCTAGAGCCACACAAACAAAAGCTTGTTTGGACTTACCGTGCTTTCCTTTTCAGAAAACAGAATTCTTTTTAATTAAAAACACTTTAAAAAAATCAGTATGTGTAATTGCTAACACCTGCTATGTGTTACTAACAGATGTTTCTTACTTACCTAAGGGAACTGTTATAATTACACTATAAGCTTATTGGAATGGCATTTAACCAAGATACTTTAGGAACTTTAGGTGGTGACTTTGTGTTCTTTTATTCATCTTTCCTCTAAGAAACTTACCCCCCCCCAAACACCAAACACCAAACAGCCCTCCTCACTCGCCTCCCCAGCTCATATTTACCAAAAGGAGTTCACCCCAACGACGCTCTGGCTGTTTCAGCCTCTCCCTGCTCCCCGGTCCATCCCCGAGCGTCGAGGAGGAGTTTGCACGTGGTGGGCGTTGCTCCACGTGCCGCGCTGGAGCCTGCCTTGGCAAGGCGCGGGACGGGGCGCTGTGGCGTGAGGGCGTACGACTCGTGCTAATGGTGGGGTTCGAGGAACGCAGGCTTGCTGCGTGGTCTTGGGCAGCCCGCTTCACCTTCTCCTCCGTGAAATACCAGCGAGGTGGCCTGTCGGGAGGTCTAAGCCAAAGGGGCTTGCCCGGGGCTTCGAGACCTTCAGATTAAAGCAGGGGCCAGCAGGACCCGCTCGGCGCGTTGGCCCATCCCTCCGACGGCGCGGTCCGGAGGCCGGCTGGCCTCGCGGGGTCGCGGAGCTCTGCCGGCACGGCGGGCTGCGGGAGGGACGGTGGAGTCCTGCATCCTCAGGCTCGACTGCAGAGCGAGCCGCTCCGCGTTCTCCCTCTGCATCTTCATTTATGAAACTAATCACACAATTACCTGCAGGCATGTGTTAAATATGACACTGGTCTCTGCAAAATAATGGGCCAATTGCAAACAATGAATAAAGAGAGGCAGCTCCATTTATAGCTGCTGTTTCAACAGAGCTGTGTTGTAATCAAAGTGATCTGAGGGTGACTCATTAATTAATTGATGTTCTTTTTTATTATGTGCTATTGAGTTAATGAGTAATTTGTGCTAGATAACTCTCTGAACACACTGATTACGTGAGATATTTTCTGGGGCTTTCATACCAATGACATGCTGAATAGGTGGAAGATGGTATTTGCTTATGTATACTCATTATTAGCAGGTTCAGGATGAATATAAATCAGCGGAAGGGCATTTTAAAAGGTATTAGATCCATGCAACCCTTACTTTAAGGCTTTAAACAGATACTCTTCAGCTTTTAATGCCTTAAATAGTATTAAAATCACTTCCTTTATAATACTTCTATCACCCACAATTGGCAGCTTCTAGAAAGGGTGCCTACACAAAAGGTTTTTACTGGGAGCATGTTTGTGCTAATGGCCTATTACCTTGCACATATTGTATTTTGGTTTCCTTTTGCAAGGTACTGAACAGTAAACAGGTTTGGTCTGCATCATTGGACTGAAGTAGGAGAAATGTATTAAGTGAATATGTAATTGGCTTTTTTTTTTATCTAAAGTGGTATTTAAAAGAATAAAAACACTGTTCTTATATACAGTACACACTTTGCTTTCTGTAGTTTGAGTTGTTAAAGCTTTTGCTTTATTGAAACCACAACATCTCCAATGCCATAGGAGTTTTTTATTCATTAAACAACAAATGGCTAAATTGATAATTTAGTCTGACAACAGCAGCACAGTGGAAGCTTTCAGAAGAATCAGCTAAATGTATAAAATTATACCCAGCAATCACTACAGACCTTCATATATGACAAGATTTGTTCTAGGTACAGATGACTGTAAACTACCTACTGCTGAGAAAATTATAAGAAGCTGCTGTATATTACGTTGAAAAAAGCCTTTAAAGTACTTTGTCTGTACAGGCGAAACCTTGCCACCGTCCCTGCTTGTTTGTTTCTTTTCCCCCCAGTCTCCCTTCTCACTGACCACTTTTCAACCTATTTTCTTCAAGTCACTTTATACGTAGGCAATTAGGAACATTTGAGGGGTTGCTGGACGATTTTTCTTTATTTACATTACATGAACATAAATTTGAGCATTTGGGGAGGGTAGGAAAAGGCAAGAAAGTGTGCTTAAAAAAACAACCCAGAAAACACGTTAAGCAAAATAAAAATACAATTATGAAATAGATCAACTTTTAGGCCTGGTCGCTGCTACTGCAGAATCCAGGCTGTCTTGATTCATCACCAGTCACGGCAGATAACAGACACAGCAGGTTATGGTTGGCAGAGGAGCTTTCTACAGTTGAAAATCAAGGTTTGATAATTTGTACTTTTCCATGTGGCTTAAAAACCAGCAACCCAAGAATAATAGATTTTAAAATTATTGTTATCATTATTTTTGTCTGGCTAAACTCAAGAGATTTGTACAGATAGAGATAAAGTACCCTAAAGATAGGAGATACAAGTGGAAACATTCCTGCCTGGCAAATGAGCATACACTGAGCAATGGTCACTAGCAGAATGTTTTGCTGTGTGCAGACAGAGCATGTTGACACAGACAGTGATGGAGAAGGAAACGCAAGGTAGATATAACTAAAAGCAACCCAAAGGAATGGTCTAGGCCTCTGTCAAGAAGATCAATAAAGCGGCCTGGCAGATAATCTCTCTTCAATATTGTCTTATGATATTATACTTTATTGGAGTTGTAAATGTTTCCATTAAATATTTCAACTCCCAGTTATTATTTTAACAGCCAGGCAAGATGGAAGTTTGAAATACAGGAAAAAGTGTAATCAATCTTTGACCTATGTCAAATCTAAGTTTATACTGTATCCTCTACAACAAAATTTAGATATGTATGTGAATAAGATATATGAGCTGAAAGTGTTCAAAGTAATGCCATACCGTTGCAGCACTTCAAACAAGCGTATCAACATTGCTTTATCCTTACATCAGTTAAGGTTGTTAGAATGGTGAGACTATTTTCTTCTCCATAGCAGGACCACCCTCCTCTTCCCTATTTTGAACTTATGACGCAGAACACACATGTGCCCATGAATTACATGGCATGTAACAATAAGCCACTATTCTCCCATTCCACTCTCTTCATTTACCCCATAGAGAGCCGAGCAGTGGCACTTTGTGGCAACGAGAGAGTGCTTTAGCATTTACAGCACTATTAGTGTGTAGTTGCCTTCATCCCCAAAAAAGCCTTCCACAGGCTTAGTTGGTTTTGGTGCACTCCCACCTCAGATCTGTGGCTATCTGCTGCACACAGGAATGCCCTGCTTCTCCCAGAAAGTCCTGACACTACTAGTAACATTTGCATGCATAGCTCTTGGTTTTCTGAAGAGCCAAAAATGCTTTACAAAAGCAGCGTTTGCATTAGCCCCATGCGGCAGACAGGGGCAACTGAGGCACGGAGAAGGTGACCGAGTGACTCGCCCAAGCTTACAGCAAGTCAAAGACAGAACCAAGGTCCCTTCTTTCCTGTTCTCCACCCCTATTTCTGAACCAGGGATTTCTATCCAGTCTGTAGTCTACTAGTGGAAAGCAGAAGAGAGCTCTTTCTGGCTTCTAACTGAAAGACACATCAGAGGCTAGAAGAGAAAATTGCAATAGGAATCAAAATAAGATAATATGATTCTTCCCTTTCTGGCCATCCTCACCTTCATGGAAAGGAGAACTTGTTTATTGCACTTGAAGTAGATCTGGAAGAGCCTAACAGTACCTCTGACATCAACTGCTTTGTTATCCCAAAGACATTAAGGAACTGTGGAAGGCAGTGGAAGAGAGACTTGCGCTCATGTTTAGGAAGGAAGATGGTCCACAAAATAGGGCTAAACTTCAACTGAAAAACTATGTGGAGCTATTTCTTCTAATTAGCAAGAACTGCCTGAGGAGTCGTTGCATTTCTTACTGGTCCTGCATGAGTACAAGTCAAGTTTTGTGAGCCATGCTTACTTTCAAAAGCGTTCACAGCCAGAAAAAAACCCCACACTGTAACAACAGTCATTAGAACTAAATAGCTAATTCTAAGTCAACCCACTGTGCAGCGTACTCCAAACACCAGAGGAATTACCCCACTGCATTACAGCGCTTCTTTCGCCATCCCCAGGAAAAAACATGTTGAAACTGCGTAACAGGACAGGAAGAGCAGGGAAGGACAGCACTCAACTCGAGCAGAGGTGAGGGTTTTCAGTCTAAATAAAAACAAGAACTCAGCTTCATAGCAACATAGGCTATAGTGGGTTTCTTTTCTTTCTTTTTTTTTTTTTCCTTAATTTTTTTAAATGAGGGCCGTTCTCATGGTGAGCTAGATTACAGTAGCAAAGAGAAAAGAATTAAATATGCATTTAAAAACTCTTAAAACATTTATCCTGCTTTCCTTTGCCAAACACCTGTAAGCTCTATCAGGGGCATGAGCACTTAGGGACGTCCTGCTGATGCAATAGTTTCATGGCTTTAAAAACAGAGGTCCACCTCTCCTAGAAAATGGACTGATTGCCAACAGTAGCTGTCAGCAGTGACTCCACCTCTGTCAAAAGGATTTTAACTGCCAGCGTTGATGGGACAAACCTGTAGGATGTTGGCATGGACAGCAAAGTACCTGTGCAGTGTGGAGTGTTGTAGCTCTCACTTTCTGTATTGGTATTTCAAAGTTTTGTCCCATCCACATCAGCATTTAAATTACCTTCAGCATTCACTGAGGCGGGTAATTAGTAACCAGTCACTCTCCTAGTGTCAGCTCAGGGTCATTTCCTTAATGTAAATAGACCCTCAGAGGGGGCTGTTTACAGTGCCTTCTACTTTCACTTTTTCCAGGGTTTGTTGAGGACACAGCCCCAGAAAAGTTTAGGGTTAAGCCCTGATTAAAAAAGAAAGAAAAGGGGGGGGAGGGGAGAGACCCCTCAAATTTTAAGAAATTTTTAAAATGTGTATAAACAGAAGCCTTCTCCCTTTCCTCCCTCCCAAATTAAATCATTTCAGAAAAATAACATATATATTTTTATATATATATATATAAAATAAGATACCCAGAGGCACTGGTTTGCATTAGGGCTTAATTTCCAGCAAAATTAAAAATCAAATCCAGGCATTTTGAATGCCTAAGGGGCACAAAAGCAGCACCCAAAATCATTAACTTTTGCACCTTTTATAATATATCCCAAACCGGTCAGATTTGTTTTTCAAAATTTTGTAGTAAAATAAAAGTGCTCTTTGAGGAAAATCTATGCAATTAAACAGCAGATGCTTAACCCCTGAAAAATAGAGGCTTATAACAGAGGTGCTGATAGACCCTTAACCATAGCTTCATTAGCAGCAGGTGCTGCTAGAGTTATTAGTTTTCTAAATAGTTTTAATGTAAACAGTATTCTTAAGCTCTAAGTGTAGCATAATGGTTGGGATTTGCTCTTTAATGCTTTTTACTAGAAAGATACAGCTCATTTAAAATAGCTGGTAGATACAGAAAGCATAAATATACAGTAAGTTTAGACACTGATTGTACTAAATGCAACAATACAAAGAAGCAAACAGGAACACAAATGGTAACACAATAAAACTGTATTACATTTGTGCTTCAAATATTACAATACATTATATACAATAGTCCAAAATAAACATCTCATGCCAAATGACACAAAAAGAAACAAAAAAACCAAACAAACCAAAAACCCCAAGAGCAAGCAAAAAGAATCCAGCTGTATGTACAGTACCTTTTTAATTAACATTCAACTCTGAACTGGAGGAATTTTCACTACATACAGATGCAGTCCGCCTTTTATTTCACGCAACCATTCTGTCTCCCTATATCTATGCTATTCAGTAGGTTCCTGTGTCATTTCTTATATACATGTTGAGCAAAAAAGATAAAAGAACATAGTGCTTTGTATTCTTAATGATGTGGCATCAGATCAGCGAACTTGGGGTGCATAACCTTCTTTCATTAAACCCTCCTCATAGTCTGTCTGGCACAGAATCATGTTGTTCTTCAGGAAAAATTTGTCTCCAACGCAAAATCTGAAATTACAATAAGAAAGGGAAAAAAAGGTAGTTTCAGGATGAATGATGTGATATGATCTCACACATAAGGATTGCACAACAAGTGTTCACAATTTTGTTGTACTGACCGCCCGGCTCATACCTCTGCTGTCTGTCGCAGTATGTGAAAGCACAGCAGAGGAACTCCTCTGCTATCAGAATTAATCCTGCGCTTTCAACAAAGTCTAGTGCACTGAAGCGCTTTTGCTTCCCCAGCCAAAGACTTCATTCAAAGCTCACCAAAGACTGTGGGAGTCTTGGATCAGGCCACTAACACACAGATAAAACAGAATAAATATCCCAGGCTACTGAGCTGAGTGAAAAGTAAATGTCCTGCTTTCACACAAATCAGAAGAAAAACAAAGTGATGGTATGCAGTAGGAAGCTCATCTGAGATATACGTTACATTTGTCTTGTGCAGGCATACCGGTAAGTTTCTTTTTATATTCCATTTGGATATTTTACTAGAATTGATTTAAATCGGTGGTTTTGAGAACTGTTTCTAGCATACACACAACGTTAATATATTGTGGTGCAAACTAGAGATACACAGGCAGGTATGCAGAGAAACCTTTTTCTTTTTTCCTGTAGGAGTTGATTATGAATGTAGTTAGCTAACTGCTCTCTCTCTTGTGGTATCGGCATACCTACCTTGTTATGCTATTATGTGCATCAGAATGATCTGATTGCTACAAAACGCTACTGAGATATTTCATTTGCTTTTCTCTGATGAGTAGAAAAATCACGTAACATTAATGCTCCCGGTTGGCTGGCTTCAAACTTCGAGTAAAGTAGGATTTCCCAGCTAAGCAGTATGCTTGAATATAAGAAGGCTCTTCACTGACACCCCCCTCAACCCTTCCCCCCCGACAAAGCCAATCTTCTTGAAGATACTTTGGGAGCCAGTGAATAGGGCCAATGCATAGAAAAAGAGTTTCCCTAGTGACTGCCTTGGCAGGGTTACGTGCCTTTGTTTATAGTGAACTCTCCAGCTATAAAATATATTGGGAGGCACTGCTCACATTATTCCAATTAAAATGAAAGAAAGTAACCTAAATGAACTCCTTAACACTGATGTGAATAAATGAAACCAGTTTCTACCAGCTAATTATGGATCTCACTACGTAAAGTATTGTTTAATGTGTAACGGATTATAATGTCCTTTTTTGTATAATTTCCAAATGGTGACATCTTGGACACAATTAGGGTCACATATAAATGCTTGTGTTGTTTACGGTAGATTTAACAACAGAGTAGCTATGGGAATGGCTGTATATGTATTTAATTGTAACAATTTAACCTTCAAATAGTGGTGCCTGCTGTAGTTGACCCAGTAAAACTACGTAAATGACACAGGTTGACCCGCCTGACCTCTGATAGTGGTCTCTCTTTATCTGATAGTCAATTTCTAATGATGTTCAAGCAGAAATCTTGGTGAATTGTCACAGATTAAATTGTGTATTGAAAGCAGTCCTTTAATGTTTTGTGAAGTTGGAGGTTTAAATGAGTAGCAGTTGGACTGATTTACATTTGTGAAGATTGGAATGCTAGACAAACAGTGAACCCATTTATTTTCCAACTGGGTAGCTTTGGAAATTTATCCTTATGCTAGCTAAATAGATAGAGGGAAAATAGTGTAATAAAAAAGTGGATTGAAAAGAATTAGCTCTGCTCTTAAAGGAAAATTGGTTTGTTTATTTGTGGACTTTTTTTTCTGTAGGATTACTGCCTGCTGCTGATGATGATTGAAAATAGAGATTATGGAATGATCCCAAAATCTTTAAGTTATTTATGGTCAAGACTCTTTTATAGAATTTACAGGTTCCTGCTATCCTTCCCATCCCAATCCCAATCCTAATATTAGGCTACTAACAACACAAAAGTATTTTGAGTAGGTATGTTGAAATGCAGAATTCTCGAAGCAAAGAAGCTCTTTGGCGGTTTCTCTAGTTTCTATCTTTTGTATTTTTCTCCATCGACAGCCATGCTGACAAAAATTCTTCTGTGCATCTTACTGGATTAGGTAAAGGAGTCTTAACTAGTGCTAATATGTAAAAATGTTTTTCCCAAAGGAGTCACATTAAAAAAAAAAAATAAAAATTTAAAAAAATATTCCTTCTTAGTTCCTCTTAAATGAACGTATGGATTAATACGGACTAAAGCAGGGGAAGTTACTTATTGTGACAAATCAGTCACTCCGTTACAGTCTGCCCAGGGATTACTGGTGGGGACTGGGCAGGAGGCGTGCGGCCAGCAGTGCCCCCCATGTCAGAGGGTTATTGCGCAGCAGGCCAGCTCTCCCCGTGGGTCAGGCACCGGTGGGAGACACAACCACCTCCGCTCACCCAGCAGAAAGCACTAACTCTGAACTGTGAATGTTTTTCAGCTACGCGCTCCTTTGTGTTCCAGCATAATACAGAGCTTAGCAGACTAATTTGTTTAAAATATTTAGTAAATGAAAAATACGCTCCTGAAGTGCAATTCACTTGCATAGCAATACTTTCACATGTGACTTCTTGCAACATTGTGCTTGCATCAAAATCCTGGCTGAAGGATTTTGTTTCTCAGCCCTCAGAGAAGTGCTGCGGTTTGAATTAAACTACACCAGCTACACAAGGGAGTCGGGATGCCTTTCCCAATAAAAAGTGTCAATGCCTTTTGCTTTTGCTATGTTAATATGTCGAGCCAGAAATGCTCTACCTATGTCTACATGGCATTTGACAGCTTTATGCATGAGTGGCTTTAAACATACACAGTTCCACAAATCATTTACCTTCCAAGCGTACAGCTGTCTTGCGGAGAGGCCGCCAGTGGCCTGTCTAGACACGCTTGGCTATGTGATAACCTGTGGGGTGAAGGTCTGTCTGCGTGGTAAGGCACCCTCTGCGTTCATCTGGGGCTGTGTTTGCACGCTGGGGGTGATCCTCTCTTGCCTTGGGGGGAAACCTGTTACTTGCGATACTTATAGTCCAAATTCTGCAACTGTTTTCATACTGCGCAAGTTCAGCAACCAAAACGCATTGGCAAAGCCTGATGGTGGGGCTTGCACGTGCCCCTGGGTATTAAATGTGTGAATTATGCACTCATTAGGTGACAAAGAGGTAAATACCACGTGAAAAACATATAAACGGGTCGTGTTAGTTCCCAAGTACAATGAGACAAGGCAAGTAGATGGATGAAGTATGACAAATTCTGTCCATCGACACTCTCAACCCTATTTGACTCTCAAAAGCAGATTTAGCCTCTTCTGAAGTCAAAGAGCTACCTACATTTTGCAACAACTTCAGAAGTGGTTTGCACACTCCAGGATTTAAACCTGGCTCAGCTTTAAAACGGAAGGGTAAATTCAAGCCTAGCCTTCCACCTCCAGCAAGTGTTGGGTTTTTTTAATGGAACTGGCATGGGATGTAAATTAGGGCACAATTTGGGCACGTGTATCAAATGGAGTCAAGGAGCATATTGAGATGCCACTGGGTTAGGAGTATATAATGAGGCAAGACTATTACTCTTCTAGCAGGCAGATGGTAGTCTTCAGCCTTCCCTAAAACCTTCACCCAATTTATTTAATAGGCATGCAAGATAAACGGGAAAAAATATACAATAGGCTACATTAACATGCCAGATTGGACTTACCACCATAAATTGATAATACTACTTTTGACACGACTGTGACATTAGTAGAATGACCATTATAATTAACCTACATCCTAGAACTCCTGTCATATATTACAATGGCAAAAAGGAAGGCCATTTATATTACAAAATGACCTCTGTTATCACCTTGTTTGGAAGGGGAAGGTGTGCCTAGACTAATCACAAGAAATATAAAACTTCATTTTTGAGAAATAGCTATTCCATTGTTCAGAACAGATATTTAAGGAGATCTCACTGCTGTCTGTCATCTTTTCTGATGTACAGGACATGTGTCAAGGTACCGAAGACTTCTTAAGAAAGCGAGAGAAATATTGCTGTGAACAAAGATGGCTGTGTGTGAAGTGCCTCCTCCGGTAATGTCGGATCTTTGTTGTCGTAGAAAGAGGCAAAATCTGGAAGCATTTAATTGATTTCCTCTAGGATAAAGAAAGCTCAGACTTACCACACCCACACCCTTCCCCTCTGCTTTGTGCACTCAGTGATGTAACTTGCCCTCTGCTTTTCCTCCACTTTTCCTCCTTTCCTCTTTTTTTTAAAGCTCTTTTGAGTTTCCAGTATAACACAAATTAATGTGACTCTATATGCATCACTAAGAGAATGAAGCCACTCTTTTACATCACAGTTCATCAGTCCACATCTATGGTTTACTAATTCTAGGATTCTGTCAAGATGTCAATTTTTTGTCAAAGGCTGGAAAGTGGGAGCTGTGCCTGGGTTTGTACATTTTTACCAGCACGATGTAGTATATATACACACGGAA
Source organism: Astur gentilis (assembly GCF_929443795.1). Classification (NCBI taxonomy): domain Eukaryota; kingdom Metazoa; phylum Chordata; class Aves; order Accipitriformes; family Accipitridae; genus Astur; species Astur gentilis. The sequence goes on along the minus strand of NC_064897.1, from coordinate 14,031,720 downwards.
TCCTAGTTCAGCTTACAACGACTAACCTCAACTTTTCATTTACTATTTTTTTAAAAGCGGGAATGGAAAATGTATTAATTTTTATTCTAAATTTAGAGACACTCGGCAAAAATAAGCAGTATTCAAGTCTTCAGAATTTATAAAATGACCTGCAAAATCTAATGTTGGTGTTTGAAATAAGGATGTCCCTGGCATTGCATTCCCTCCCCCCACTTGACAGAGAACAAAGGCGGCATTGTGTGGGCATTTTACAGTTTATACTGGAGGTAAGTGCTTACAGCTACATCAGGACAGTGATTTGAATGAGTGTGTAACCATTTTCAGTCCAGTTCCCATTAAAATAGAGGCTGTTTCAGATAGAAGGATAGAACAGTTGATTTAAACACCCCTCAGTGATAGCAGATGGGGGTTTTAAACCATACCCTGAGTTGACTTCAAACAGCAGAAAGAAAATATCACAGAAGTATGGAACAAGCTGCTAAAGCAGCCGACAGAGAGTGAAAGGAAGGACATGGAAACTCCGGAAAGTGGGAAAGCCGAAGGCAGACTGACATCATCGCTGTAGTCAAAAGTGTCAAGCAAAGATACAGCTGAGCCCACTCGCAAGATTTTCCACTCCATTTTGCTAGTCACACGCATGCAACCTGACAAAGTGTGAAAGGCAGTGTCTGTTTACAAGTTCAGTTTTCCAGTAGTTTCCATGGTTTTTTTCCTTTAAATTTTCTGCAGAAATTAACTATATTGAGGCTACTGCCAATGTGAGGTGAAGTGCTTCCGAGGAGAAGTTTAATATGTTTACAGAGAAGAAAGGGGAGCACTCACACCATTAAGATGACTGTCACTAAGCTCTGCGGGTATTTAGGAGATGGAAAAACTTCAAATTAGGAGTAAGCTGGACAGAGACATGAAAGATAAGGGGATGCTAAAACCTTTAGGCTAGGAGCAGAGCTTAATATTCACAAAATCCCTACAGCATTAAGCATCAGTATCAAGAAAAAATGGGGAAAATATGTCAAAAACTGGCTGGACGGAGCAATTAGATCCTAGAGCTGAATAGCTACATGAAAGTGAAAATACGAGACAGTGCCTATTTGACACCAGGGGACTAGGCTTGGTGGCTCAGGAGATCTCTTTCAGTCCTGTCTATGTCTACAGTCCTGTCTACAGTCTGCCTTCCTAGAATACAGTATGTGAGACAATGCGTTTTTCTTCTCACTCTGAAAATGTAGCCTTCAGGAGCCCAATAAAAGGGGACAGCCACATTATGAGTTAGTTTGGAGATGGAGTTTATGGCGTGAACAAAAGCCCCCTGAAGTCAAGGGGGTCTAACCACCATCCAGACTGAGCCTTGAGCTGGATGGTGAGTTGCAGATAAAAAGCAGAAAAATCACCGAATCTTTCACAAAAAGCACTAGGCAAAAATGGGCAGGCCTCTCTCTCACTGGGCCAGGATCAACTATTTAAAGGGTAGGAATATGAGGGTCATACAATAGCAAGTCTGAAGAACAGGCTGCCCCAAGGATTGGTGTGATGTGAGTTAATGCAATTATTGCTTGGAAGGCAGAAAGAAGGGACTGGAAGGACCAACCAGGCACAGAACATCAGAAGAAATTCAGTGTTGGCGAAGACAAAGTAATGCAAACTGAAGAAACGATTTAGTCTTGCTCATTAACACTGCATATATTCTGTTAGGAAAAAACCTAAGTGCTAGATGATAACTGAAAATCTGAAATATGGAACTGAACAGAGAGCATTATATACTTTGTGGTAGTACTCCACATATGTTATACTTTTCTTGGTATAAAGAATGACCGAAAGGATTTAAAATTTAATGGCAGAAGAGAATGTGAAGGTGGGGAATAGGTCAAACATACAGGTCTTGCAATAACTGGTGAGCCTTGCTACCTCCATTGGTGATTTTTGGATATTGCTGATGTGTTTGTAAATAAAGATATTCTCTTCAATAAATAAATTCCACATTAGGGGTAGTGGCTGGAGTGAAAAGGAAGAGCAGATCTAAAACCCCTCAATAACATGATTTTGCATACAAAGGGGCAGCATGGAATAAAGAAAGAAAACTAAACTGCTATCTTATAAACTTATCCTCATTCAGAATCTGCTGTTTGGTTTTGATTAGCTTAACTAGAGGAAAGAAAAAGCATCCTCAGAAGGGCAACAGAAATTATTAATGTCATAGTGACTGACAAGATTATTCAGTTTATAAGAAAAGAAAAAGAGGTTTCATAGCAAATATAAAACCCCTCCAATACTGGTGATGGGTCAGGTGTCTAGCTTTTCTGGTTTTTGTTGTTATACAAGTAATGAAGAACAAAAGATTTAAAGCTATTTATTAATGAAAGAATGTAGTCAGTGGGATGCTTTGCCATAGGAACCACAGAAGAGCTACATTGGAGCATCCATGAAATAGGGTTTATTATAAAAACCAACAAAATTAATTCTTCAGAGTGCCACTAGCCCCAAATTGAGGAAGAAAGGTACCCTACAGGCAGTCTGTTTTATTGGGCTCCACGAGAGCTACCGCAATATAAACAGGATTAGGGCCACTTTTGAGAATTTGTGAAATTCTTTGAAAATTCTGGAACTGCTCCCTGTTTTGACTAGATGAACTAGACTGTATTTCAGGTAACTCAATTCTTTTGTTCCCAGCCTAAGACGCCTGTAAGACTATTTCAGCAACCCTTTGCCCAAACTACATGCAAAGTAAAAATCAAATAAAAGACTAGATTGAAGGCTCAGGAATGACAAGGCTAAGAATTATTAAATATCCCAGGAAAGCTCCATTTCAGAAGCACCTAACAGCACTTTTCCAGAGGGATCAGTAGCCCTCGGGCATGGTATGTTGTATATTAGCTGCAAAGTGAAATTATACATTAGTTCACACTTGTAATGGTAAAAGAGGACTATTAAAAATAATCATAACAGCTTTGCTTTTTGCGGGGGGGGGGAGAAAAAGAAAGTTCACTTCCTCAGACCCAAGAGTGCTAACTATGATGAAAATCTTTTGCACTCAGGGTAACAAACATTGTCTGCTTTGCTTGACTGATGAAGATTAGCTGACTTCTTACATTAAAGAAGTTTGTCTTGTATGGGCTGAAGTGACAAGACAATAACTAAGTGCTAATTGTGCATAACCAACACTAAAGATATGCAGCCCCATTATGGCATGTAATAAATGAAGCGAACAACAGAAATATATTAGGCGCTTTAATAATGATACTAGAACTGTGGTTTGAAAAAAAAAAAACCTAGGGATGTGAAGCGTTTAAGAAATGAAACCTCAGAATGTGTGTGTCTTACTTAAGTGGGTACTATGGGAGGCTCTGCCTTCCTCACTCAGAATATGAGCCTCTTAGTTCTGTGGCAAGACAAAATTGATATAGGACTTTAAATAGCATTAGAACCTATAATTACTTTGCATTATTATATAGTTTAAGCAGTGGTTATTACTTGCCTGGTATTTTAATTTCCCATGCAACATGATGAAAAAGGTCAATTTGGCTTTTTTTAAAGAGCGTAATTGTAGTGTGCTACGCTTATTAGCAGCTGTACATTTTATGGTTCTTTAGGGATGTTTGATTTTTAAATGACTACAGTGTTACAAAATAATACACTGTAGGACAAGGTGAGTTAGCAAAGCTTATTTAGAGCTGATTCTAACTTTGTCGTGTTGGACTATTATCTTCCTAATTTTTTGTAACTTCACGAGAATCGTACATCTTGTGTTTCTTCCCACCTAAAAATGAAAAAAAATATGAACACTATAAAACTCTAAATAGGATCACGTAATAACTGAAAAATAACTGAAAATAATAGGTACATTAAGGAGTGGACATAATTGGTTCTCTCCTTTCCTAGACCTCATAGAAGTCACTGGCAAAGCTGCTAGCAGCTCTCGTGGAGTCAGAAATGGAGCTCTCAGTGAAATCTCTGACAGGATTTGGCCACCACTTTGAATGTAGTTGCTCTAAGTTCAGCTGTATTCACCTCTGAAAAATCCAGTTGTTACAATTTTACCATTTTTGACACTCCTTCTGCAAAGGTACCATATGGGTGATGCTTCAGAACAAAGTGTCCGGTTTGGATCCTTGGGATTTTTATAACCTACAGTTAGGATATGGAAATAAAAATATGGCATAGGAAGTCCAAGGCCGCTACAGAGAAAATGGTGGGAACAACATCTTTTAAATTTAAATGATTACAGTTCTGGCAACAGGAAGAAACAACATGTACTTTAAAAGAAATACATGTGATAAAAATGAAGAATTAAAGTGAAATTAATGTAATAATGACAAATGGTACTGCTATGCTCTTCTGCAGAAAAGGATCTCAAAGTCCTTTATAAATATTAATTAATTAAACTTGACAGCCTTTTGAAGGAGAGGAAGTAACATTATTCTTTTTTATTGATGCGGGATTTGAGGCACAAAAAGTTTTCTGGCCAAGGTCATGAAAGATATTCTGTATCAGTCCCAGGAAAAGTATCCAAGTCTCGCTCTCCATCTGGGGTTTCCACTACTGGTGGATGTTTCCTCTTCACTGGAATGTGTGCCCCCACCAGTGCCGAATTAGCACTTAGCTTATGGAACAGACCCAAGAAATTCTCTTACCTCTGATTACAAAGTTGACATGCAAAACAGTCCAGGTGATAAACGTTGTCCTTTGCTCTCATCACCATCTCAAAAGCAGGTATGAGCTTACTGCAGGCAGCACAGTTTCCTGTAACGCCAAATAACCTGGAGATACAGAAAGAAATATATTCCTGAAGATGCTTAACTGAAAAGAAAACCACACTTTCCTTTTCTTATCGCTCCTCCCCCCCCCCCCCCCCCCCCCCAGCAGTTGCCTGGGCTTTGACTGACTTCCAGCACACCTCCCTTTGGAAAGGCTGGTCTTTGGTGGTAGCAGTCTGCCCAATTTACAATACAAAGGCATAGTCTTTTTTGCCAGAGAGAGCTTTATGAAGCAGTGACAGACTAATATTGCACCTATTGTGATGTTATTTTTTTCTGCAGGTTATACTGACCTTTCTTGATAAAAGAAACGCCTTGTTAAACTAAACAAAGAAATAGTAAACACATTAGGGATGTTACATAACTGTGCAGACAGAGGTCAAGCTGTTTGCATACGCGGGAAGAGTCTTCTGCTTGGATCCTGCCGTACAGACGAGAGCCGTATAACCTTGGCTTTTGGTGCTATTTATTATTAAAACACACTTTAGCTAGAAAAGAAATAACACTTGAAAAAGCTAATATTCTTCGCATTTTTGACATCTAGTGCTAAAAGCTTTACCACTATTATTAAAAGAACATTTTATGAACAAGTCATTTAAATCGTCAGAAAGCATTAGCGGTTCATGCACCTTACAACCCTATACCATAGTTATTGCTATGATTATGTTATTCAGGTAGCGCATTAAAGTAAATGAGGCTGTAAACTATATATAGTCACATCAGGAGTAGAAGTATAAAATACTGTAAGAACAATATGAAATGCTGTTTTTGCCAGACATCTATATAAATTTTTTTTTAAATTCTCTTTGTTAAAGATTTTTCAATACTTTTCAAGTGGGTGTATTACAAAAAAACCCAAACCATACATATGCATCCTTTTGTGACACAGAAGGATTATAATGAACAAGAAAAAACATGTTAGCTCTACATGGCAGCAATCTTTGAAACTAAGTTTATTTAAACTACTTAATAGTTGTGATGGATTATTAAAAGTAATGCTCTGCTTGTGCATAGCAGTTAATGCTGTTTTTAACTATGAAGCACACTAGATGAAAACGCCACATCTGCCAGTTTTCTTTTTTTCCTCAACATCAGGCTGACAGCAGAAAAATATAATGGCTCTCAAGGGAAACACCAAATTAAAAGCAGTTCTAAACTAATGAATTCAAAGGTGCTCTGTAGAAAATTCAGTTTCGTAACATAAAAATGAACACAGTTTTTTAATCACATCCCTCCATTTTACTGAATTCCATGGGCTCCCAACAAGCCTACTTAATTCCATATCCCTTTACCTTCTGCTTCTACTTAAGGCGTGTTGCCTACATAATATGCGCCTGTTTATTTGTAAAGTTGCAACCCTTTTTCTCCTGTCTGAGATGCTGGTTACTGTGATCAGCGGGAGAAGTGCTGGGACAAGGCCATCCTCACCAGCTCTTGTTAGAACGACTCAAGTCAACTTCTAGTTCTGTTAAACCTGATTACTAAAATTATAGATTATTTAAACTGATTACAAAAATTCCCTTTGTAAAACATTCTGTTCCAGTTCTATCTCCATCATGCACGGGTTTCGCGGAGGTTATCTAAATCCCACTCAAACTTTCATTCCTCATCTGTAAGAAAGACACAAGACTTAGTTGCCTTCCACAGTCATTGGCTGGCTTTGCATTAGAAAAGACTATACCCACGGACCAAAAGCGCCAGCTCTGATTTCCTTCACAGCTGAGTAGAAGACGATGGTAGTTCAGTTGTACGAGGAAAGCAGATCAGGCTGGAAAAGCTACGGAGAAGGGACTGTAGGTACGTAGTATCCTGTTATTCTACCCGGTCACAGGAAAAGGAAAGTCAGGCTTTAAGGCTCTACGACAGCAACGTTTAAACGCGAACACGAGGACAGTCCTACCGCCCTCGGGCTCAGCGCGGAGGGCCCAGACAGCACCTCAACGCTGAGGTAGTGTAGGTGCAACAGCTG
>NC_064897.1:13977500-14022500 GCF_929443795.1 Astur gentilis | reverse complement strand
CTTTAATTTTATATTAAAATGTTGCATGAATTGGATAAGACGTCTGGGTTTCCAGTAGGAGTACAAAATGTCTGTTTGCACAATGGAAAATGAAGGAGAAAAAACATCTTGAGATTCAGGAATGACAAAGCAGACATTACATGGAACTTCTCCTGTGGCGCAGTAATTACGGATAGTTTCACATGGTTTCAAATTATTTTTTCTCCTCATTCTCACTACTGGGTTAACTAGGTTCATTAGGGAAAAAATATATATGGGAGCTGAGATCTAAACCTGCCTTCACCACTAACTGAGTGGGTGACCCTGGCAACTCACTTAATTTTGGTCTCAATTTATTCGTTACAAGGAGGTGAGACCTAATCTTCACATTGTAATATCCCTGCTAGATACTGTTTCTATAAAAAATTGAAATGCTACTTTCAAACCTCTGTTCTTCACAGTGCATGAGGGATCAAAATAATACACACACACTGTTTTAAATGTAATCAGACATTTACTGAAATAGACAATCAGCTTTTTTTTCCTAGTAGGTTTGTGTATTATTCAGGGTTTCAGTTCAAGCTGTATGCACTGAAAGGCAGAATTTGGCCCTTAGCAAATAGTTCAGACAGCATCCGATGCTATTTGGAGAGGCATAAAACCACATAAAAGAATCTAAAAGTTAATGAGAGAAAGAAAAAATTATCTAAGGATCTAGATTACAAAGCACATTGAAAAGTGTAGTTTTAGAGAACGTGTAATTTTTACATGCTGCATATTATTTAGATTATTAGATGGAGATTTCTTAGATGTTTCTAAATGACTTAGGGACACAAGTACTACTGGCTTTAAATAGTCTATATTCTCTTACTTCCCACAAGATATTTTTGAAAATCCTCCCTGTCAAATTGTGGAGAAAAGGAAGCGGGTAAATTTGTCCCACATGCATTTTTATGAATGCCTGGAAAACTTATTTCACTCCCACCCATCCTCCGTTCCCTGGAACAGCTTTCTAAATGCTCATTGAAAATGAAACACGCTTCCAGGCAAGGGGAGAGGAGAAGCTGCCCCACTTTGCCTGCCGAATTTAAATCTCCGCAAGTGCGGGAGAGACAAAAGCAGAGAGTTCCCATTCACCCTGCTCATCCACAGACCTCCTGACTGCACTCACCAGTATCCAGTGAGAGACTTCTGGTGACTCTGCTTGAACTAACTCTGGTTCAGTAATCAGCACCGGCCACTAAAACAGATTCCTTAGAAAGAAAGGGAAAAGGTGGGGAACAAACTGAACACAGGAGAAAATGGTGGCCATTTTGAAACAGTTCTGGATTCTCTCTTGTATCCTCGTTGCCGCTTATACGTTCTTCGCTAAGTCCCTCTCTTTTAAAATCTTTCCTTGACAAAACTGGGGTGTCAAAAGGGGGGAACGCTATGAAGTTGCAAACCAGGATGCTCAAGAGATCAAAGCACTGAGCCTTCAACTAGATTTCCAGCACTCCCCAGCTGCAGGTGAGGTGGCCCAATTTCCACGAGAGCTGTTCTCTGGGCGCTGAATTATTTTAGAAAATGTAAAATCACAAGTGTCAAAACATGGGAGCAGTTAGATAACATGGTTTAGACACCTATCCAAACTAGCTGAAAACCTTATTCCTGATTTTAGGTACTGCAATAAAAGATGAAGAAAAAGAAAAGCCAAACAAAACAGTCCAGTTAGTTAAGCGTGTTAAGGAGGACATTCAAACACAATTGCTGAAGCATGCTCAAATGTCTACTAAAATCAAAGGCTGATTCAGTGTTTGCCTTGTTTGGTAATGCTGTGAAAAGAGGGTTAGTTTTGCCAAACTAGAGCAGAGAAACCTTTTCACCTCAGCACCCTTTGTTTTATTTTAAAAGCAAACTCAGACACTGAAGAATTAACTTGACGTTGGAAGTATGCTGGTATTCCTACCGTTGTTTGTGAGGATACCCAGCGTATGCCACCTGCAAACAGAGCTCTGCTTTGCTGAGGGCAAGATGCAGTACATTTCTAGGGCCTTTGCTACTAAAAATTTAAGCTGGTAGCTGGATCGCAGGCAGACAGGAATGCGACGGTAGAGCGTGGCTGTAGCCTCGCAGTGCAGTCACATGCTACTTGTCTGAGTGTGTTTTGCTTTCATGTTTAGCTAACCTGGGTATGTGAGTAATCCCATCTGGCTTCGGTTGGGCTGTGTGTGATGTTTAGCACTCGTGTATCTGCAGCATGATCCGCACGGTGAAGACAGGAGGTGCAAACCTCTCTCAAGTGAAGCTGCTGTTTCTCACACTGTTCTACCGTATACAACTAGCGTAGAAGAAAATAATTGTATGTAAGCTGAAGTCCAATTGTTAAAGCAGGGGGGTATTTTTTGTCTTTTTGCACCCGGGGTTTATGTCCTGCCCTCATCACTGTGGATCGTAATTTAATGTAGCTGAACTGTTCCCCTCAGTGCAGACTTCCAGTTTGTTCCATCAGTGTGGAGCAAACTATTTGCCAAACTCTTTCCCTTGCCTGGTGAAGTTCATGAAACTGAGCCTTTTTTCCTCTGCAGACTGCATGAAAGAATTCTTTATGTAAAGTTAACATGGATGAATTCCATTTTCAAACACCTCCAAACCAGACACTCAAAACAAAATATAGATTTACTTCTATATCCTTCCCTAATTAGGTCATTTGTGTTCTGTGAAACAATCTAAGTTTTCATTTCAAGTAAGTATTACCAGCCTTAATTTTGGCTCGAAAAATTTGAAGCATGACCAGACATTATTGATGTAATACCACTTTTCTAAATCTATAGGTTGAAAAAGCTCTGGGAGGTGGGAATTTTGTTGTTTGGTCAATGGAGTGTTAACTCTGAAGCCTAAATCACACAACTTTAAAAAACCCTTGTTCATCTTAGGAGCAAATATAGCTACATCGTTTATGTCACAGTCTGCTACTCTGTCCCTTCAGTCATGCAGTCAGATCATCAAACTTTCAGTTTAAAGCTCAAATGCAATTTTAAGGAGTATTCTGGCCTAATTTACTATCTGCTTTTAATCAAGTTACAATTTTGTTTCATTTTAAATTTTCTTTAACCACCCTGATTGACTCAGATGGAAAGCAAGGATGATTGTGCACAGTGCACAATGATCTATGCCTGATATTGTGGAAATAAATTCAAGTTAAAAATGACCTCCCAATGCACTCAGGGCTCTGCTTTGCACCACCACTCATGCATCGTGACATCCTTAAACTTCTACCAGTAAAGTCAACATCAATATTACATCCATTTCTACAAAGCAACCATATAAACTTCATCTTTCTACACATGCTTTACTTTAAATCATGCATATAAATCCATCTACATGCACAGGCTGAATCTAAAAATTTGCAGATACTCAGCTGACATATTTTCATTGTCAAACTCAAGGAACTTAAAAAACAAATCTAACGGCCCGACTCAAACAAGAACAAGAATGCAATACCCCAAGCTGGTTCCCAGCCTGGGGGTAGGTCTAACTGGCGCATTTCAGGGTCGGCGAAGTGCTGCGACTATGTCTGTGTAGCACTCCACCGGGCCTAATTAGGTGCGCGTCCCAGCTAACTAGCCGCTTGCGTTGCCGCTTAGATGTGTCTACACCGTTTCCAGATCTGGAAGCTAGTTTAGGGCTTTGTGCCACGTACTGCACAATATGGGTATCACTCAAGGCTGTATCTGTACCTTGCGGTTGCGACAAAGCATTGCTGAGCTCCGCTTGCCACCTTCCCTCCCTTCTTCTTACCTGAAGGAATGATCTCAAAGACGGTTCAGCAATAACTTGACAAGATTGCTGGGAATGGGCTGGAGGTGAGGGACCCTCAGGCATGACCTTCACTATGGTGCCTATGGAAGAGCCATGCTTGCCTGCCACATGGATGCTGCTCCACACAGCAGCCGTCTGTCCTTGTGGTAACGCCACGCAACTGATGTCAGGCGGTGCAGATGACCTGCAGTCCCTCCTAGGAGGGAACCAGCGTCACCTGCAACACCACGGATACGGGGAGTTTGTCACTTGCCCTGCAACTGCATATAGCTCCACACTGCTGCAGAGGAAGCAGAACCCAACAGAGATGCTTCTAAGGTGCGTTTCAGATTCATCCCCCCCACCCCAAAGAGCTAAACAGGGAAGGAGGGATCTAGGAAGAAAAGGATGTAAATGAACAGAAAGCCCCCCCCCCGCCCCGATGAGCAGTGGCCAAGCTCCTACCATTTCCCAACAACTCTATTGTTTCCCCAATGACTAAGGAGAAAAGGTCTAAGTGGTGCATACGGAGTTTGCCCCTGGAGATGGGGGAAGGGAAGGAAATTAAGGTACAAATATATAATTAGCTGCCTAATGTGAGGGACATAAAACATAGACATTTTTCATTTTGCCCCAGAGGTGACTGAGAATGTAGAACCTCTGGGTAAGAAATCAATGCAGAGACTGTCAGGTAAATACATATTGAAATAGAAGTGGGGGGTAAGTTAATAGTTCTATGAGGTCATATAATAAAGTCTATAGTTCTTTCATCAGCGCTGCGAACAATGCAGTTACTGTGTTTCTCCCCTGGTGTAATAGCAAAGACGGTTGCTAGACTCTGAAAATAAATTATGCCATGCTTTATTAAATGGTAAACAGCTGTTCCAGCCACAATACAGCACATGCTAATTGAAGAATGCCTTAAGCAGTCCTATAATAAAAGGCTTTTAAGAGTTGGAGAGGAAAAAAAAAGCCAGCATCATGACAGACTTACTATCATGGGTTCCCTTAGTTAAAATTCAACACATGGGTCATTCAAGGTGAGAAGTATATTCTGGGAGAAGATCTACAGTAATGAACATTTAAGAATCATTAGCAGGCTCTTTCATGCCATGATGCTGTAGGCAAAGTCGTGCTTAGGTAGGAAGTACAGCCACAAGTTTCTCATCATGTTTCCACGTCTTGTTTTGCTAGGAGATATGTATCCAGGAATACAAAGAACATGTGGGAAGAATTGGTTTTTTCCGAGGTGGTGATCCCCAGCCCAGGAACCTCACCGCTCGTGGGAATCACTCTGGAGATTTTGGCAGAGAATGAGAGCTATGGTGCAAGCTGTAAAAGAGCATACATATAACAGACTGAAGATGATATGTGGCGTCGTGAGCCCCAAACTGGCAACGTTTCCCGAGCAGGTGTATTGCTGTACCTCTGCAGAGCCCTGGCCCCTCATGCCAGCCTGGTTCTTTCGAGCTGAGGAGGTGTGCTGTGCCCAGTGGTTATCAAAGGGGCTGTTAGGAATGCCGAGGTACGGTCATTTTTTTTTACATTAAGAGGTTCATGGTGAAAGTCGGTAGGGAGCATGAGTCAATGTTTAGAGCAGGGAAAAGAAGTCTTCATCCCTGGTCCCTGCGCTACCTTGCTAAGTGGCCTTGTGTAAATATCCCCCCTTTGCACCTCAATTTTCCCATCTTTACTTTGCATTAAAAGGACAACAGGAAGCTTGGTGTGCAAAGGTCCCTGAAGAGCCCTAAATGATAAATACTATGAAAAATATAAAGGTATTTATAGCAGCTACTCACTGATATAAGCATTTGCCCAAGAATGACATTCAGATATATGGTACTTGGATTACCAGACACCTGCTTTCTGGAAAATTGCTCACAGAGCTAAACTAGATGTGCGTGCGTGTGCATGTGTGTAAGCATGTGTGTAAAATAAAAATAGCAAAACAGTTCCACAGGAGAGAATAATAAGGAAAAGAGTAATGTTTTCCCTGCTATACAACACAATAATTTCTCGTCCTGTATTTGGAATTTGTCCTTTCCAAAAACCATTGTAAGATGAGTGCTGCATGGTAAGATGACTTTTTTTTTAATGTTTGCAATAAGCAAAATGCTTAGAAATTAGGAAAAAGGATGTGCGTCAATCCATTAGATGGCATGCAAATATTTCATTTCGCTCATACAAATCCTATGATGTGCTTGCAAATTCATGCAACAAAGCGATGGTTTAATAGAACTGCTCTTCCTATAGAAATGGAAACAGGTAAAGTTTTCCTTCATTGGACTATGTGAGCATTTCCTTTATAAATAAAAGCCGCAGTATCTAAGGTATTTCCTTTGTTGTGTCACCTTTAGGACTTACTATTTGAAGTATTCCATTGAAATGGCTATGCTCTGCGCAGTGTTCAGAATTTTAAGTAAAACCTTAAACAGTTACAAATCAAAGCATCAGGGTACTTTGAAGAAGCACATACACTATATACATCGCATTCTGCATGCATATGCATTGCTGATATCTATATATCATCGACACATTCACAAAAACATTACAGCTTTGGGAAAAATATTTCAAGCAAAATATAAACATTAAAATGATGATTTAAAAATAATATAGTTTTCAAAACTCAGATTTCAGCATATTTAGGGCTTGTTCTAGAAGTATGCTTTCAAAATCTGTCAGATCCTGAGGCAAATCGCCATGACATTCTTCTGGCATTAACCCAGTTGTTTCGATAAATACTGCAGTAAAATAAGAGGGTGCATTAATTAAATAATTACAAATAATTGATTTTTTCTCTCATGTATTTATTATATTGTTTAGGCTTTAAGGTGTTGATATTTTTACACCTGCATCTGGTTTTATAGTTTCCTCCCCACTCCCTGTGATTTTTGTTCCTCTTCTAAAAAGAGTGCTTGAGGAAATTCTGTGCCAATGTCTCACTCAAATTTATAATTAATGTAGCAGAAAATTATATTTCTAATTAAATAAAACTGAGCATGAATTGAGGCAAATGCTAGAAGCATTATAAACAGTATAAAGTTAGGAGGGGAACAAAATCGCAAACAAGGAGCAGGTAACGTAACTGCATATATTAGAAACATCTCAATTATTACATCCACAAAGGCAGAACCTAAAAAGCTGCATTTCATAAGAAGGTGTCATGTTGACATATATTGCTCATTAAAAAAGGTGCCGTTTGTATATGGGTTACTGTTCTTCATATGCATGAATACTGGTAACACATTGTGGGAAAGGAAAGCCCTTGAGATTTTGTGTAGTTTGAATATTTAATGTAACAATAGTTTGCTCCCTAATAAAGAAAGGAAAGAAATTTGGGAGACGAGGACATAAATTTGCCTATTTATTATTTTACGCTGACTGCAGCTGGGTATCGGCACCCCCTGTATACCTCTCCAGATCTGCCGTTAAAATTAGCGACTGCTCACAGTGGCTGCTCTTTAACCGAAACTGCAGAGACTACAAATGAAAAGCTCCCCCCCCTCCCCGGTCCCCTTTTTAAGCAGGAAATACCAAGCGGCGTATATAATATTCGTATATAATATATATATGTGTACTAACCTACTAGTTATCTCTGCTTACACGCCGGCTGTCAGGAAACTGTCAGCTGTAAAGGCGATAAGGTGGGCAGTTTAAAGAAGATACCGAAGCCTTAAGCTTCTTAATGTGCCACGAATCAATCCCATGAAAGCAAACAACTTGAAAAAGGGTTATATGTATTTAGGAAATCTCTCAGCTCCTCTCGCCTTCGCCGGAGCCGGAGCTCGCGCTAGAGTTTTCTCACCCTAATGACCCCTGAAGCGGCCCGGAGGGATTGTGAAACAAGGCCGTTACAGGAGGCAGCTTGCTAATTGAGAAGTTGATCGGGGGGAGAGGGATCCTGCTTTACCGCGTTAAGTGTCCAAATCAAGCATGACTAGATTGACGTCGCCAAATCGCTGTCTGGAGGCCACTCCAAGCCAGGAGCAGCAGGGCTTTTCACACCTGATAGGCCCCCGCTCCATCTACATCAAGTCGCATTAAGAAAGGGATGTATTACAGGAGTGGAGCCCGCGCCCCTGAAGAGCGCTGCCCGTGCCGGCTAATTGCCGCTCCCCAGCTCTCCCAAAAGTACCAGACCTGCCCGGGCCTTGGAGGCACGCGCTGCCGGCTCCCGTCGCTCGGCCCACCTTCCTCTCCCCTCCGAAAAACCAGACAGGCTCTCTCGGTTCGAGGGGAGCAATTAGAAGAATTAATTCTTCGGTCCGTGCTGAACGGGCACGCACAGAACTGCTGGGGAAAGGAGGGCGTTCGGGGCTACGTGCCGTTGTTGGGAGCCGTCCTGTCAGGGAGAGCTTTAGCCGTGCTTCGGCCTCCAGCCATTAACCCCGAGAGCTCCCGGCCGGCCTGCGGGACGGGGAGGGTGCGAGCCTCTGCCGGGGAGCCGGAGACCCTGGGGCAGGGGGACTCGGAGCACAAAGCACCGCAAAATGGCGAACTCCCCGGCTTTTCGACCACAGAGGGATGCCTCACTGCCTTTTACACCCCTGAAAATCCCCCTCGTCAGCAGTTTGATCAAGGTGACGGAGAGAGTCTGGAATTTAATCCCACGGAGGACTAGAACTCAACAGCTCCTGCCCCACGGTCCTCAGCCTGCATCTGCTTTAAAGGAGGGCCGATCTTATTTTCCTGCACCTCAGGAGATGCGGCCACGACGTGGTCAAGGCTCTCTTGTCAATTTATCTGTTATTTACGCAGAACAGGGGGCCTCCTGAACTGTTCCGAGGTCAAATTTAAACTTAGGAGGAAATATAGCAGGACGGGAGCAGTCAGCCTCTGAAATTCAGACAGTCACAGTCAAATACTTAGGAGGACATTTTAAAAGCATAAGTAAATTTTTTCGTAAACAGCACACGCTGTTATACGATGATACGAAAGCACGCCCCATAGTAGGACTGTCAAATCCAGACTTTATATCTCTTCCTATACTACTTATTTAGATCTAAAAAAGGACTGCACAAAGTCAGGGCGTAGCACGATAACATGATTTAGAGGAAAAACCATTGGGGAGAGACTACAAGGAGTTATATGGATAATATTTCCGTATTTGCTTTGAAATTGAACTAAAAACCTGAGATAGCTTTTTTTTTTTTTTCCAGAAGAAAAACTAACCCCAACCCCCACACACATTTGCCACTTCTTTGCATAAACCCATTTTCCCCTCTGAAACTTGGAGAACCTTCCGTGAAAAATATCTGTCTATGGCTTTAATAAGGCTTTCATATGGCTTTTTTGATAAAAGTATGAAGAGAGAGTAGTAGAGAAACAAATCTCAAAAGCATCAATAAAAATTATTACATGAGAGATGGCATCTATCTGCAGGTCATATATACTGTATATATTGTATTACACACCGACTATCACATATTTTTAAATGAGGGTCATCAAATTACATCTCTGGCATCACAACAGATGACTACAGAGATCAGGATGAAATCCTCCTCTACCTGCCATATCCCTAACCCCAGCAGATCTTGAACAGCTTGGCAAAAGTTGGCTCGCTCTGTTTTGCCGCCCTCCCTCTGAAACTGGTTCCCTCACGCCTGTTGCCAGATACCAGATATGTCGGATTAAAACAGTATGGCAAATCCAGCGTTCTCAGGTATCACTCTGGAGAAGGGGAAATGGGAATTTTGTTTGGTTTCTGCTGCCGTTACGACTCTGAGCCACTGAAGATGAGCTGATATTACAGCTTATCCCCTGCCTGCCTGTTGCGGTGGTCAGCCACAGACAGCACGGCAGGCACTGCTGCAAGCACAGACAAGCTTAAGTGATGGGGAGCGATAAGAGCGCAGAATAGTGTGAATGAAGCAATCCTGTTCCACCTAGGCATGGGAGCAGGTGAATTTATCCTGCTCTGGACTATTTCTGTGATATTCCAGGGCTGCCTTGCTTTAGCAGTGACGCAAGGGAACAAGGGACTGATGAAGTTAAGGAGGTGTGTTTACTGCAACAGTTTCAGGGAGGGGGAAGAGGTAGTTCTGAATCAATCACAGTATTTAATGTACTCTGCCCAGCACAGAAGCCCCTTTGCTCTCCCTGTTGCACTGCTTATAAGTTGCTAGCGCGTACATCTCTGCCTGTGTTTCTGGAAGAAAGTACACTTTGCCATGCAAGCTGTGGGGGCGTCATTTTTAAAAACTAGTGCTGCTCAAATATAAACAAACAAGTGAGCCATGGGGAAGAAGGCACCCCTAGGAGGAGAGACATGGTTGGCTATAGGCATTTTCATGCCTTTCCTCCAAAACCGAGGTCACCCTGAGTTTGTGAGTGCATTTCCCCCATCCCTGGGGAAGCATTCTCTGCTGCAGGAGCAGCAGAGCCCAGTCAGATCTATGGTGTCACCAGTACCAGCTCCTGTTGCTCCAAGAGGTATCTGAAAAATATTTGACAGACACATCCTCACCCACCCATGACCTTAGAGCGAGAGAAGCCTGGCAACACCATGTGGGTATCCTCTATTTTTTTGCACCTTTTGGAGGCCTTTGTGGTGGTGCAGAGATTTTAGATGCTGCCAAACCAAGAAGGAGCTACTACTGCTCCATGCCATTGCTGCCATCTGCACTGCAACACAGTTAAGCAGAGGATCATCGCATCTTCTATATCCCTGCTCCAATATCGTAAACTACAAGTTCCAAAATAAAGCAACTAAAAAAATAGGAAGTGGTAACAATAACTGAGATGTCCACCTCAGCCTTTTCTCTCTTGTTTCTACCAGCAAAACACAGGCCATTAGATAAAACGCTAACCTAAATTGCAGATCTTTTTTTTCTTCCTCCTTACAGTGGTTCATCCCTCTGTCTTCCTCTATTTCTACCTCATTCTATTAATTCTCCCTCATTCCTATTGCTATTTCTTTTATTGTTACCTTTCTCTACTACCTCAGGCTTTTCCGTTTCTGCCAGTCTTGCTGTATATACTTACTGGCTCTCACTTGATATATTATATTCTTGTGTAGACCCTGACCCAGGTCATCATTCCACCCAGGTTTCAGGTCTCATCTTCCACTGGAGTTCATTTTTCTTCTAACTCCAGTTACATTTCAGAAATGAAACCTTTTGTAAACTATAGTGAGGGGTTTCCAATGCTTCCAGTCAGCTAGTTACTATCATTACTGAGAATTTAAAGAAATATTTGGCATGTGCCCCACAGCAACTTTAGAGCATCTTCCATTGATACATGGTCTACCTTGCCTGTCCCATCACCTGTGAAGTTAGATGGGAAGAGTTTTTCCACTAATGTAGATGTACCTCAGCAAGCCTGAATGCCTCCATGATCCAGACAAGGCAGCCATACAGCTGGTGGGATCATCATGGCATCCCAGAGCGAGTCACCCACATGTCCCTGGGCAGGGCGAACAGGGAAGAACATGCAACCCCTCATTAGCAGCAGCAGTTCACAACTGAGCTCACTCCCTCCATCTGCTACCTACAGCAAGACAACGGGAAATGATGCTGCTATCCCGGTAGCTTCTCCGTAGCTGAAGAGGTGAATTTAAAGCCCCCACTAAGGACGATGCAATGGTAGATGAAGCACTGGAAGAGTCTTTCCCTCTCTTCATAGTCAGCTAGTGGGTGCAAGAACTGTGAGGGAGGGGATGAGGACAGGACCCCTTAAAAAGGAGCCCACCAAAAGCTTAATCATGAATGCAGTAAGAATGGTTATGAGGACTATTACCGTTTATGATTACTGTTGTAACCGCCTACCCTACTGGACCCAGTATACGCATAGATGAAGGCAGTACGCAACCAACTAGAGAATGCCTGCGCTGCAGCAGGGCTTACCCCACACGGCATCAGTTCGTCCTCGTCTCTTGAACAAAAAATTGTCAGATAAGTTGACCTTAGGACCTTTGGGGTATTACCCTGGATTCTGAGAAACAGACAGCCAAAATGCTCAGAGGTTTCCTACGTCCAAATTGTCTGGAAATCTAGCCCCAAGCTCTTCAGTTTGATGTGGCTCATTTTAGTACGAGAGGGTAACTTGAGTTGAATCTGATTAAAAAAAAAAAGAAAATTATTCTCCTTACAGATATGCACGTAAAGGGGAAAATAATAAGGCCGAAGCCCTTCATGCTACATTTTAATTGAAGCTGGAGAAGTATTAATCAGAGGCCAGGGAGACATTTCAGAACAATCAGTTACAGCACCAGATATGAAGTATACCCAAGGCCAGCTCTGCACGGCAGGACAGACGGCAAGCCATGCAAATGAATGCCGTGGCAATAGCATGCACAAGCCCAGTCTACCCTGCTAGACCCAGCAGTCCACTAGCAGGGTACAGGTAGCTGTGGTCTGTATGCAACCACTTCTCGGCAGGGATTTTGTCACCTGCTGCCCCACACAAGCAAAGGCTACTTTTTCTCTGTGACTCTGCCCAAAAGTTTCATTAAGGGATTTTCCCACTATTCATTTACAAGTATTAAATTGACCTGAAATTATTGAGGGATTATTAGTACAGGCAATGGCCACGAATTCTGCAATGTATACCCCATGTATCTGCTAGCAAACCCATAGGGTTAAGAGGTGCTATTTCTGACTGAGCTGTCCAAAAAAACCTGCTCGTATAGAGTAATACTTCTGAAACCCATGTTTCTACATATCGAGTTTTTCGCTCATGGGAGACTGTTTTGTTATACTGATACAGTATATACCTATTAGGAATATTTTGCCAATATTGTATGTCAATATTCCTAGACATGCAAGTTTTCATCATGTTGAATATTCCTTAGTTTTATGAGGAAAAGGTTGCAGACCTCAATGTGGATATGATTCACATCTCTGATTTCCTGGATCAGACAGAGTGTTACCACACTGTAAGAGTCTGCCAAGAAAAAAATACCTATACAAAACTGTAACAAATGTCTGATAGCAGGGAGAAGTGCTCTTTCCTAATGAAAAAGCCTGCTTGTTAACTAGCCTTTACTTAGCATTTTTTATTTTTATTTAGAGTGTTCCCACAGGCCTATTAAATTCCCCTACTCTTAAAAATAATTAAAGGGTATGTTAATTATCTAAGATATCTCAATTCATAGATTATAAAGCATAGAAACTAAAAAAAAACCCCATAGTCTGCAGCGTATTGCAGTTACAGATATTTCCTGTAGATCATTGCTCTACAGTTCCATAGTCTTCTGTATTGTCTATTTATTTCCAAAACAGATGCTTCTTTTCAGCTTATTTTGATTCCAAATGGTTGTCCAACAAAGAACAGTTTCATATGACACCAAATAGTATTTTCATTTATTTACATAATTATGGCATCTATGAGCAGACCTAAAATTCAAGAATCAGCGAATACTTCAGAAAGTGCAGGACAGAAATCCACATTTGCAGATGAATTTGTTTCAATGGTGTAAATGGCTGTTTTATATTCACTGAATATTTGCAGACAGCTCAACTAAAATGCCTCCTGGCACAGACATTAGTTGAAACTAAATATTGTACACTATCCTTAGAATTATGGTTTTTTCTAACAAGAACTAAGCTTATGCATGGAAAATGATAGGTACCACTACCATATCATCCGGATTAAAATAAAAAAATTACAAAATATTATTTTATGTTGGGCAAAAGAATTCAATGTAAAATTTTGTGATATCTCATATTTAATCAACTAATTGTACATAGAATAGGAACTGGAACATATCTGAGTTTCCTGTCAAATTCATCATCTACCAAGAACATTAGAAAAAGAAAGGGAAGGAGAAGAATCACAGATGAAGTTTATGATTAGCGTACTTACTGCTTTTATAGAAGGTGATCACACCTGATTTGAATAGCAGGGGAAAAACCCCCAGTTTTATTCCTTGGGTGATTTTTTTCCCCACAGCATCTGCAACATTGTTAAGTTTCAGCTATAGCATTTAAAGTTAGGCAAAACTCTGGCTCCTTGTGCCCAACCTCCACCCCTGAACTAACTCTTTTAGACAGGCTTAGGAAGAAGAGGAAAGCTATCTTCCAGAAGAGAGAGGTATGGTAATAACCCTCTAAGCGATCACTTACAGTGCTAAACAAACAGACAGAAGTCATTCTGTGAGTCCTTTCTTTATGAAGCTGTAGCAGGAGTGACGGCGCAGAAGTGTTGCACGGGCCTCGTGCACTAATGAGAGTCGGTGGAAGCATTTCCCGGGGAGCCACAATTACAGCACTGATGGAAACCCACACGGCCTCTGCAATATCACCTCCACACAAGTACTATCTGGTATATAAAATAGATTCACAGTAAGAGCTCCCTGCTTTATGAGGGAAAAAGCTTGTATTGCTATATCATATCACTACATCATAAGCATTTCTCCAATAAGTTGTATAAATTTTTAATCAAGCAAATACTCTTATTGAGCCCAGTAGGTTCACTTGTACTAGGAAGATTTGCAGGACTGGCACCAAATGAACAATAGTCATAATCCTCTTTCTCTCTTTTTCGTTTGCACATGTGTGTGTAGAAGAGGAGTATATCTACATTATAGGAAAGAGAAAACAAAAACGCATCTAAAATAGTTTTTAATATTTTTTTTTCCTTTGGTGACTGCACAACAGATCGTCCTTATCCACCAGTTCTGTTCCTGTTATTATAACCATGGGTCTTCTCTAGTGACTTGTCTGGCGTTACCATATCTTCTCCCACCACCAGTTGTGCAGCTTTTTGCAGTTCCTGCACTACTTCAGACACTACTGCTATTTTCACTTCCTACGTCTCCAGTGGAGGCATGGGGAGGGCCCCACACAGGTCTCAACAACGTGCCTAGCACTATTCAGGCACAGCACCATCACTGAGAATTTGAAATCAAGGCACAGGACAATCATGGGTGAAATCAACAAAAATAGGGAAAGCACAAGAAAAGGATTAAAAATAAAGGGTTGCTTTTAATTCTTTTTTAATTCTGATTGGGGTGCTAAGTGCTGTGCACGGCACACCAGCGGTTTAATCATATGTAAGTTGTAGGGGGGGTTCTACAGCTGTCTTCCATGGTGGTTCTTAACCAACCTCTGCATTTTTGCCCTCCCAGCAATTCCTCAGTCTCTGGAAGTTAAGATGTTGAAATATGTCAGGAATGTATGTTCACATGTTCTCCTCGGCTGTTGGTTTCAACTGCACGTCCAATTTCACAATGAATCCATTTACCATCTTTTTTCCCCTCAGTACTTATTTGGGCTGTTTTCCAGCGCTAGCTGGCAACTGTTCCCCATGGTAGAAGGGTTCAACAGCTGGCCAGATGTCAGACTGCTAGGAAGTTTAATTGCTACTTTTAGGAAAGGGGCAGCTATTTTAAGTCAGACAGCTGGTCTTCCCAGTTCAAGGAAGAGGAGGTGACCGGTATTCCCAGTTCGAGGAAGAGGAGGTGAACATCAGTCTGTCATCTGTTGTTTTAAAGAAGATTTCAGTCCAGAGCAAGTTCATTGTGAAACTCGTCACTGGTCAAAAAGAGAAGGCCAACCTAATGGAGCGACACAATGTTTTTTGTGTAATTTAGGCATTTTATCTGGATCACAAAAGCGTGCTATATTATTGCCAGATGAGCTCAAAACCTGTCCCTTCTACGCTTTAGAAGAACATTATGCATGTTCAAATCAATTATTCTAATTTATCTTTATTTGAGGTTTTACCCAAAAACACTGGTGTTCTGTGATTATACTTGAACCAGTACTTCACCTACAGTGATCACTACTATAAAAGGAAGCTCTTCCTAAAGGGACTATTCATCCAAAACTGTATATGTATTTTTGAAATGAAAGTTTTTGTAAAAAAATCTAAAAATTCACTGTTTGCACAGTGTGTGTGAGACAGAGAATAAAAAAAACCCTACAGTTAAAAATTTTATTGAAATATTGAGTAATTATAATGCAGAGTGGAACACCCACACACTGCAGAATTCAGAACCTGCAAGTAAAATTGACTACAAAACCAAAATTGGCTTTGTTGACTTTTTTTGCCCTAATATGCGAGAAATGTAAAAAGCAAACAAAGAGTAAAAGTATTAATAGCAAAAAAACCCCACCCCTGGATTTGAGGCTTATGTTTGTAATAAACAAATCCCTTGCAAATATATCTCTTTACAGTCTGCAGTACAACTTAAATTTGGCACCACCTCTTTCAAACCCTGTTGAAAACTTGTGTAAAATGAATATTTATCTTCAATAATATTTTATTAACCTGAAGGTTTAACAAGTATTTAGGCCTTGATACCACAAAAATATGAGTGAGGTCCACCCATTGCCATCACTTAATACATTATATGTGTAGAACTATCTTCAGGTTCAGAGTCCAGAATTCCGAAATCTTCAAAGGACAACTTCTACATGTGCCTTAAAGGGTACCTATGGGCTTGGAAGATTTTTGTGGGGGGAGGAAAACAATTAATTAATACCAATAGTAAGTGTTACATTATTGGCAGTCCTCAGGAATATGACTGTGTTATTGGGAAATTATTTCAGTTATTTTTTTCATTGTGGTGAATATATTAGTCTTGCCATCAGCATGGTAAAATGTTCTTTTAGTAGATGAAACGAGGCTATTACTTGGGGGAAGGGGAATAAGGGAGGAACAACAAAAAAAATTAAACCTCTCATTACTTTGATGGGAAAAAAGTGACTTTTTTCCCCACACTAATATGACCATTTATTGTTTGTGATTTACTTGTACCTCATGATCAAGCATAGTTAATGAAAAATACTCTATTTTCCTAGGTGATATCAGAGATTTTTCCTCATGTTTTTCCATTTAAAATAAGAAGCATCTTAATAACTGTTCACTTTTGAAAAATGACTTAACTTACATGTTCAATTGCTCTTTCATTTAAACCCTTCAATTCTTCTCATCCCTGGGGAAGATTTTGGTTTGATGAACACAGAAATAGCATGACATTCTGCAGGAATAAGGAGTAGCCCCCGAAAAGACCCTATCTCCTATTTGAAGCGTAAAAACAAGCAGCCATATCCTCAAGAGAGCTGGCCAGATTTTCCAAAAGTCTCCAAATAAGGAGCTGGCCCTGGAGCACGCCGCCTGTTACATCTGAAAGCTCTGTGTGCACTAATACTGTTTACTCAATGCAAAAACCATACTTGTACGGCCAGGACAGCCGCCCTGGTGCCGCCTTTACTAGACCGTCTGTGTGCTCCAACATCACCACACATAACCCAAATCCAAACCCTGCTGGGGAGCACTCTTTCGAGCTCCGAGGGCTCAGACACGCACATTCGTACACTTTACTGAATCTATCGCTTACCAGTATAACAGTGTTTATCTTCTGCACAAACCAAGTATTTTCCATTTACCTTTTAGTGTTTGAGAAGTTAAAGGTTCTTCACCAAGGAACAGAAGTTGTGATTTTGGTAATTAACTGCACAAGGCAGGTACAAAAAAATGGCTTGTTGGTGCCCCATAGAATGACACAGATCATGAGTTAGCAATTTGCAATTAGAAATTTGCAATGAAGACATAGGAAGGAGCAAATAAATTCTAGATCAAAATTATTGACTAATAATTTGACCACTATTAACTTAAAGCAAACGTCTGAAAATGTAACTGTACAAGGTTAGCCAGCCAAATACAATACAGTATGTGCTCACATCAGTAAACTGTTAATCTCAATGTTTCTAAAACAAAAGAAAAATATGGAGAAATGCACAAACTGATTCAAATTAAGCAGGTCTCACTATTCGTTTTATGAAAAGCGCTGGGTGTGCCTTGCATCCAAAAGCAACAATTTGTTATGCACTCTAGTGCTACAGCGCTCCACAGCATAAGTAACTGTTTAAAAACCTGAAACATTCCTAAAATGCTTCGCTTAAATATTTCTGCAATAAAATCTTATTGAACTATTGCTTTTATTAATTTTTTACACACTAGGGACCAAGAGATGCAAGTTTGATTTTTTTCTTTTCTCTTTTCTCCCTCCTATTTTTTTTTAAAACTTTACCTACTACTAGCAAATAAACTATCTCTCTTTTTTAATAAAACCATGGCCTTGAGTTTTGGCCCCTTAATAGTAGCCTACATGGTCGACTACCCTTGGTGTTAAATTTTCTTAAATTGTATTTCTGTCAGTATATCATTTTTTTAAGCAATGGACCCTATAATAGCAAGCTCTGTTCTGTCAGGAGTACATTTTAACAGCATGACACAAGTATTTTTCACTACAGGAGACAAACAATGATATGTATTACATGCAGTAAACATTGCCTTTGGTACATAGGGTTCTCTTAGCATTCATCTGTCTAAAATTTCATTGTGTCCTGCACGGGGAAAAAACCCTGCCTCTCATTAACTATTGCCGAGGGCTGTAGGTTTGTAAAGTGCCAACAATGCATTGTCACATTTCTCACAAAACAAGGGCTTGATTGAATATTACAAGAATGGTAGAAACCCAGCAAGGTGGATTAGGGGATATTTTAATAGTAAAAACAAAATAACAAGCCTCTCGCTGAGCTGCTTAACTAACAATCTTGTACACAATTTTTTTTTCCTTAAAACAAGCCCCCCTCTCCCCAAAACAAGCAGGAACAAGAACTTTATAAAATAAAGATGTTTTGCACTTATAATAATAGGGTCCTGGGAAGAGGAGAAGAAAAATGGCAATTTTTCTGTGTGAAATGCACCCAACCTTGCAATTTTACATTACGAGGACTGCAACGGCAGCAGTTCCAAAATTCACAGTAAATTTACATAGGGGCTGCAGTTCAATAGTTAATCAGACTATTATACTCCTAGTTACTTGGAAAAACAAGTTTTCCTGTGCTGATGCACATGAAGTGCCCTTTAGCTGTGAGGGACCACCCCTGAGAATCTCTCTTCTGTGACATTTTTGCCATACATTATGTGGGTGTATACAACCTCAGGCGAGCCATCTGCAGTGGGGTCAACATCTCTTTTTGTGAATCGGTAGGTTGGGAGTGGATTTATAAAGAGCTCAATACTGGCACAATTCTCCTCCGATTTCAAAAATCAGCAGGAGAGCGGAACCTCGTCGGCTTTGCTGAACTTGAATGTGACTTTCATCCAGCACCCTAAACTACAAGCACCATAAATGGGTAACGTGCAGAGAATTATTCACGAGGATAAAAACAAAGGACCCAAAATTATTCAGAGGCAAAAGCAATGCATTATTTACTTGTGAATTGCTCCTTGTAAACAAATACGACTTTTTTCCCTCCTTTGGGATAGTATCATCATGGTCAGAAAAGAAAACAAGCAGGATTGACTTAATTTTGTAGAGAGTTTAGGTAAATTCACTGCTCCACAAAAACATCTTCTGTGGTAGGCAAATCACTTCCAAGATCTTAGTTGTCTCTACTCTAAAAACCAGAACAGGACATTTTCTCAGCCTCAAGGGAACAGACACCTTAGGCAGCAAGACAGAAATAATGCAGTCCCAGGTCCAAAAGAAAGGCAAAACTTCCTCCCACAAAATGGGGAAAGGCTTTTTATCTCCTAGGAATTATTGGAAAGGGATTATCACAAACACTGATTTAAAGAAAGATAAAAATACCTTGGTTAGATCTGGGCCCAAAGCAGAGAGGACTGCAGCACAAGGTAAAGCAGCAGTCTGTATACAGAGGATAAGGTTAAAGCAAACAACGGATGGAGCTGGGGAGGGACAGAAAGAATCGGGGAAGCAAGGTGACAAGACTTCTTAAAAGGCCATTACGGAAATTACCAGGGACTTCTACTTCCCGGGAATATTTTAAATTAACGCACTGGCATACAAAAGGTCCAGTGGATTGATCAGGAGAGACAGATACACAACTCTTTATCCTAGGCACATAGTTCATTTTGCATCTGATAACTGTTGGCTGTTGTCAGGGTTGTTTAATGGGTGGGGGGTTTAAAGGAAGAGAAATTTACAGCTGTTTCACAGAGACAGAGAAGAGATCATTTGCTCTGCATAGCCTTCAAAAAGAAATATAGGGAGTAGCTGGCATTGGTAAATGCTGGGTTTCCTTGCCAAAGCCTGTAGCCTTATAAGATTCTCTATGCATCTCCTCAGCAGAGCTGAAGAAGGTTTGGCTAGAACAAAATTGCTTCTCACCAGCAACATCTGCTATAAGATCTGGAGATCTCTGTCATAACAAAGCCTGTTTTCAGATTCTAGCCTTCCTATAGGTGCCGAGTGCCAGATGAAGGGGCTGGAACAGGATAAATGGGGTCTGCAGCCCCTGCATCCAACCGAGGGGGAACTGCCGTGAGAATGGGCGAATACGACCATAAAGTCCCTTCCAAGGGCCCATCCTACAAACTCTGCTTTGGCAGAACCAAAGGAGGGTTCACAGCAGATGTTCTGGATAGACCTGTCAACATTATGCTGAGCTCCTTTGGCAGCTGAAGCAGCGCAGGGCTGCAAGGGTACAAAAATAACTTCAAGAATTTTAGGTTGAAATTTTGGCACTGAATGGGATCACAATTGCTGGCCTTTTAACTGTTTCCTCAATAGTCTGCCTAGCCTCCAGTAGAACCTCTCTGGGGAGGTTCCCTCCAGGGCTTCCCTCACCCTGACAGAACAGAGCCGTATAACTGAAAAACCTAGGCTGGGAAGGAACAGAATTGACGGAACAGAATGCTACCGGGCTATAAGAGGCCATCAGAAAAAAGCACTGCAGAGGCCAAAGGAGAATCTGGTGCGCTATCACGTCAACCAGCATTGCTTAGAGGAATACTGCCCAAAGCCTTCCAGGTGCACACCTTGTCTTTGCTCGTCATGACCACTACATGTCGGCTCTGCAGCCTGACCTCTCCCACCCCCTCACAACATGAGGGGGAGCATTTAGCTGCTCTGCTCTCTGCACACAAAAAAAAACAATGAAAGCCCAGGGTATTTACACAGGGCGATCCTACCAGGGGTGCTGAGAGTGTATCCATCTTCCCCCTTTGCTGTGAAAGGGCACCTCCTTGAACAGGGGACAGTTGGCACACCTTCTGCAGAAGGCTTGCCTCCTTCTGTGTAGCCCGGCCATGGAGGGTACGTGCTATGTTATCCGGGAAGAGTCCCCCAAAACTGGAATGCAGCCCCCTCTGTTATTAAAAAAAAACCAAAAAAGGTAATAATCTGACCCATTTGTATTCCTTCATTTCTAAAGAATGTGATGTCAGGGCATCAGTAACAACTCTGTCTTTACCACAGCTGATCTGCAAGGGCTGCCAAGTAATTAGGTTGCTTGATTTCTTGAGACTACAGAAAAAGACAGAAAGCCCACGGTGGGCTCTCGGACAGTAACTGCTATGTATCTCTATAAACCAAGATGCTCACCCATCTGTCCAGAGTCTTGTGTATCCATTCACTTCAACTCCGCTGACAGACACAGAAGGCCAGTCTAACTTCAGCATTCATAGGCGACATTGCTAGAAAAGGTTTTCCCCCCACCCACCACTTTTTACTATAGCAATTAAAGATTCATGCATTTGCTACAAAGCCTCTAAAGCAGGTGAAAAGTAGTCATAAAACTAGATTTACGTCACCTCACCTTTAGTATATCATCCCAGACACTTCACAACTGCTGGAAAAGGTGTTGACTAATCCTAAATAAATGCATACGAGGGTAAAAACAGAGGCAAATTTCACATGCCACTCACAGCTCTGTATTGGTGCAACAGCTTAATGTGCAACAAAGCCCTCAGCTACTGCTACCGCAAGACTTTAATATGCAGACTAAAGACAAAGCTGGGGAGCTGCTCACCTTCCTTGTGCATCAAGCTAATAGCAATGGGAGAACAAGGAGGGGAAGAAAGAAACATGCTGGATCTTGCCATAGTCATTACTGTGCATCCCCCAGTGTCCTCAGACACATTACTCCTTTTCTCTAACACCTCACACTGTACTTCCCCACCGCAAATTCTGGGTGAAGCCTTAATAAAGCTCTGACATCTATTGTTAAAACTCACAAACTAAAAATTCAGCGACTCGGCTTGTGTGACTTTTTGGAATCGCTGCAGCAAGTCGTGAATGATGTATGAAATGAAAAATCCCTGCTCACTGCACACAATTCAGATAGTAAAATCTCCCTGGAGCATTAAAAAAAAGCACTTAAATGTGTCATTTTATTTTTGTCCTGTGCCCAGAAGTCTCCCTCATCTCTCCCCAAGAACATGCAGACACCTCAGCTATCGCCAGAGAACAAGAAAGCACACTTGGAGCTAGAGTAGATCAGTTCAGTTCACACAGTGTTTCCAGGAAAAAGATACAGGAACCTGGAGCAAACCAGACAGAATTATATTGGAGACATGTTCAAGCCTCTCTCCAAACACACTTTTTTTGCTCATTTTTTAAAGTAATATCTAATCTCATCAGCCTGACTTTAACTTGATTGACCTTTGGAGATTGCATTAAGGAAGCAACAACAGCACGCTCAATATAGTTAGGACCATGAGAGGAAACATTTGATACAAACATCATGTGTGCGACTAGACATCGTTTATGTTGGGACAAATAAAGCAACCTACTTTGACTTCAAGCCTTTATTCTTTCTAGCCCCTTTACTGGAACTTTTTCCCAGCCTGCCTTTTGGTGTTGACCTTTTAAATCTGGCAGAGCCAAACATCATGCTGACATAGTTTAGCCATCATCTGACTCACTGCATGTGCTGCTTTTATCTGTTTTCTAGTGAGCACCTGTTGATATTTTTCATATCCTTATTATGGAGGAGCTAGTAGAATGTGATAGGACTTTTTTTTTGGTGTTTTTTTGAGGGGGGGAGGGCAAGAGGTTTGGCAACAGTGACACGGAATGCAGAGAAAGGTTGGGTTACTCACAACAGGGATTTCTTCAATACCAAAACTTCTGCATGCGACGGGCAGCCTCTGTTGACGCACCTCCACTTCCAGAACGAGAGGATCTCCAGAATTAATCTTGCAGCAAACCCGCTCAGTTTGGAGCACACAAACTGTCACTCTTTCCCAATCACTAAAAGGTGGGGAGTTGTCCAGTTTGATGGTGTTCCCTTTGAGCACAAGGAGGATGGAAAATTGACAGCAAGACTGCAAGTCTACGGAAGAGTGATCTGCCCAGATGCAGCTGTCTTGGTGACTGCATTTAGTTTTAGGAACAGAAAGCAGGGGTCCCATCTAACGACAACTGATGTTGTCTTCTCTTGACAAGTTTTCTTAAATTTGCAATTTAATAAGTTTTCCTCCCCAAATATTACTGATGAGGAAGGACAGTCGCCTACACCAGTGTCACGTTTCTGTCATCTTTGGCATTCTGAAATTTCAGGGAAAGTAGAGAAAAAAGTGCAGCTGTTAACCCTTTTGCTTCTCCAGCTGATTCATATTAAAACTAGAGCCATACCTACTTCTGCTCCTCGTACACAGCAGAAGGAAGAAGGGACTACATTGTTGACCAAACACATGCTGCTGAAGCAGGGGCAGACACAAGAATTTTGCAGTGCATCCTCCACCCATCAGCACTAGTGCCTTCAACGAGCAGCACTGCGGTAAGGCTGAATTAGCAGTAACTGCTGTATGTTGGGTTGTTTGGGTTTGGTTTTTTTTTTTCCTGTAACAAAGCAAGAGGCAGACAGCAAATACACTGGTAACATCTGGTCCATTCGTCCTACCAGGAAGATACCGTCTTTGGATGTCACCACCTAATCTGGAAAGCAAGGCACTGCTGGAATCTAATATAGTGCATGGGCTATGGAAGTGTGCTTTTCAATGCCTTTTCTCAACAGACAAGCACACTGGGTCCAGGTCAGATTTGGTTCCACAAGAGGTCAGCTAGAGCTTAAGGATTCAAAGCAGCAGTGCTTAAAAGCAAGCATACAACAGTTCTTCAAAGTCTGGGAGGTAAGAGGGTTGGTTCTCTACTGCCTTGCAGGGACAGTGGTTTCCAGGCTCACACTGACAAAAATCCCATCTTTGCACTTAGGCAAGATTTTCTGGGAAACTAAATATGCTTGAAATCATTTTCTCCATTTGTTTCCCTCCCCATGCCGATTTTATTTTCTTCCTTTTGTTTGGGGTGGAAAAGGAATACTTGTCCCTATCCCAGCTTTTTGATACTCTGCTAGAAGCAACACTATACTACTTACATAATATTGACATTATCGCACAAATAAGCCAAACATGAGACACGTAGGAGTTGGTGATAAGAACTAACTTTTCCAAAAAAGCACACCTTAAAACCAGAAGGATCGGTTTATGAGGAGAAAGAGCTGGACTTCAGAAGAAAAGGATTTGTGGTGGTTAAAATGAAGGCATCAGACAAAAAAATTAGAGTGATTGTACTTCTGCTAAAATAACCTTACACTTGTATTTATCCACACGCATATGTAAGATAGATAAAAATTACTTTTTCAACAGGCCATGAGGAAAACTGTATATCTGCCAACATAGTAAGACTACATGATTAATAATAAGACTACTTAGGGTAGGTGGTTCCAGATTTATTTGTTCAGACACAGCTCCTATCAAGACTGATAATCTGACAAATTACAGTAAATTTTGCAAATATATACTAGCTTTTATTCAGCATAAACCTCAGACGCCTTTTAAGTTTGTATAAGGAGGGAAAAGAACCGAATGAAAGCAATCATCTGCTTACCAGAGCAGGAAGTTGTACTTCTTGTGCTCACCTTCGAACTATTCCAGGGCCAAATTGTTAAAGAACTTGCAATGGGCACTACCATCTACCCTATGCATTTCAGAAGTGCTCTCATAAAATATATATGTATATTTTACCTATAATTATCTGATAAGAACCTACTTAAAAGACACAAGGAACAGGGAGTAGTAGTAAGACGTGTTAGGGCTATTACAGGGAAATGCTCAGGCTGAGTTGCACCTGGAGACGGAAAGTAATTGGGACGCTGACAGGGACACATCAGGGATGGTAAAGAAAGGCCTCAGAAAAGCACAGAAGACGCCCATCGTTGGATGTGTGCTCATGAAGTAGTCATTTCTCTTTGTTTTGCTCGCTGACTCTTTTTACTAGCAGTTCACTCTGCATTATGATTGAATTAGGTAAGGAGGTGCTGGGGGAAGCGCTCTTGGCGAACTTCAGACTACAGCCAGGCTCATTAAAACCAGCACATTTGCTGCAATGTTTGCAGCATTTCCTCTAGGTTTTAAGATTGGTTTAATAAGTGAAATTCTGAGCAGAAAGAATATATTAATTTACTTTTTAGTGCTTCTTGCTATAAGTATTCAATGTCATGCTGGATTTTTTTAAATTATTTTTAATACTATATGGAGCATAAAAAAGCATGAATTTAATATCTTAATCAAAATGAACACATCCTTCTAGAAGCCCAAAGCTGCTAAGTACACAGGACAGGTTCATTAGCACAGTTTTGGGGCATGAAAGGAAAGTGAATTGAGAACCCAGGATTCACAAACATCAACACAAAATCCCAGGGCTTTTTAATAAAGTTTTGTCCCAGTTCCTACTGCGTGCTGACTCCCAGGAAAACTGTGGACAGCAGAGCCCACGAGCTGCTGATGGGTTGTAGAGACAAGCCTAGAGTTAAACCCTTAAATCATCCACCAGCAGTTTGTTTTGGGGGTAGTAGCATGCAGGATTAGCATACAAATAACCATCCTTTCCATCTGAGAGAAACAGGGCAAGGTTGTTACAGGTGTCAAAACTTTGATTGACATCCTAGACATGGCAGCAAGGTGCCTGGCCAGGAGCAGAGTTGTGGGGTTGAGCTTTTCCTGGACCAGGGAGCGATGTCGTGCTGTGGGTAGGGCTAATCGCTGTACAGTATGTAGCACACGAAAAACAAGGACACAGCAATTCAAGAGAGGTTTGCAGGCAAAGCCATTCCAATTTTAAATATTTGGCTTTACTAAGGCATGTTTCCAAATTAAGAGGCCCTATAGCTTTCAATAGGATTATTCAGGGTACATCAAGTCAAGCATGTAGTATACATTTGTAGGATTAGGGTTAATGTTATTTTAGTATAAAGTGTTCTTAAATGTATCAGATTACAAATTAAATAAGGAAGCCAACAAAAACTAGCGGAGAACAGCTCCTTACTGAGTCTGCTCTCCCACTTCTTGACACTTTGTATAAGGCAGACACATTAGGCTTATAAAGATTTCTTTGCAAATTTGGGGGATTTTTTTGTAATCTCAAATCCTAGAAACTTCTGAATTCTGTGTAAAATTTGTTTAACACAAATTAGAAGGTGGAGAAATGCAATTTGTTTCTTTATGGAAAGATGAATTTTTAAGTTTTCTACTATCTAAAACAAACAAACAAAATCTTAATTTTTTAATTCTAATTTTGAGAAAGAATAGTAGCTCTGAAGGTAACAGTCCTGACTTCAGGAAAACAAGGTTTATGTAGAAGCAACCATAGTGACAGAAGATGAGAACTAAGACAATAATTCACAGTGATTGCAATTGTTATTACCATCCCTAATCCGTAGCCTGTAACTCACTTAAGCTATCACTACCTAGAAATCCTTCCTAAAATTCCTCTAAAAGACAAAACCAAGTTCAGTGATTGTTACTGGAACTATTTTTAGAAGTTGATCAGCAATAATAAATACCTCCATTTCTTAGAGCAGATGTATTTAAGGGGGAGTGTTAATTATTAAATCTGTATCTGCATCAACTTTTCTCTAATACATATTTCTCTTTAAGGTATCTGCAAAGAAATAACATTATAAAATAAAATAAAAATAACATTTATTTTGTCCCATGATGGAACAATAATACTGTTCAATGCAGAGTTACAATATAATAAATACTATTCACTAAGCTAGAACCTGAGACACTGTGTATGCTGATATTTATGGCTTGGAAGCTTGTCTTGAACAAAAATCAGGTTTGATTCACAAGCATTTTGCACATTTTAGTATCAAGAGAGAAAAGTGATAACTCCTGTACATAAAGTCCAAAGGTTCAAGCTTTGTTCAAAACAAAGGTGTGATACAAAAGCAGTGATAAAAGAGCAAGGGGACATTTGCTACCTGGTGTAGTATAGCGTCTTCCTAATTAGTTCGATATATTGTCACTTACAGTATATCCAAATGTATAACTTGACTTACTCTCACTTACTCACTCTCACCTCCCCCAAATGTAGAAAAGATACAATAAAATCCCTGATGTTCTCTGCTCTCGCCCCCCCAAAAAATAATTTTATCTTTGCATGTTGGGCAATTCTCACTTTCATCCACTACGTGCCAACATAAGACATTTTTGCAAAAGAAAAGATGAAAAGCTTAAATTCCAGTACCGCAGAATGCCGCTTCACTCAAGACCTGCAGGAGAATTTCCTGAGGAACATCATTCCGGAGCTGAACATACTCTTTTCTTTTATAAAAGTAGTGATTTTCTGCTAGTGAAAAGTTCCCCTGTGCTGTCTTTTGTTATAAAATAGATAAACAGGGTTCACTCTAATCCCAGAGGAAAATATTTTGCAGTTAATAATCGAGGCCATTGCGCTTTTTGAAAAATAGGTGCTAAATACTCTCCAGTTGCTGGTAGCTGCAGTTCTGATGTGAGTCTAGAAGAGGGACTGAATTGTGAATCCATTATACCAGCACTCCATAATGACATTTTAGCACATGCTTAAATTAAGCCTGCAACTAACCTAACCGACTGCCATGGGGCTATCAAGATGCTTAATTGTTAGCATAGATTTAAAGTCTGTCTTAATCGGGTTTAGGGAAGACAGGACCATATTGTGAGTGTCTGTATAACATGGGGTGCAGAATTCCACCATGATTTCTACATAAATACATGTGTAAGTGTCACACCAAGGAGATGTGCAGAGATGACATGAACATGGAGAGCCTGCAAGGCCTCTTAGCCACATATTGTTTCATTTTGATACATGGCTTGCTAAAGATCAAATTTGGCTGAAGTACTACTTATCCTGCTGTTTGAGCAATTTATGTTCTCACTAGTATTTGGTCAAGATCTGATAGAACTTTTGTCAATCTTTGACCCAGGATATGTTTCAGGGTTTTTGTTTTGAGTTTTTCGGGGCTTTTTTTTTTTTTAATACCTTTCTAAATATTAGAAAGAAGCAGAACCAGCAGTTTCTGTAAATCCAAATTTTAGTTATTTCTAGGCCATTACAGACTTCTTTTTTTTTTTGGCCTGATCAGGTACAGCTAGCTCTTCCACCCATCGTTTTTCAAGAAGATAACAACTTGATAGATTCATACATGCATCTAAAAAAGCAGCACATTCTAGAGGTGACTTAAACAGCCTCTTCTCTTTTAAAATATGCATCTACTGATATCCATAGCCATTTTAAAAAATACCAATCACATACAACGAGACTCAAGTGCCAAAGGCTAATGATTCAGACTGTGCAAGAAGCAGCCTCAGGAAGGTGTGAAACAACAGTACCAGAATTATGTTACAGTTCCCTGTAACAAGGTGTAAAACATGTAAAGCTTTTTGACAATGTAGACTCATTGCTTCAGATATTTGTGTCTGAAAAACTTCAAAGATTCAAGAAAATTTTGATCAGGAGAAACAAACAAACAAAAAATCTTGTGACTGACTTAGATTTATTTAAAAGGTCATCCATTATCACAGTAAAGAATGCATTGGGAAGTTAGCCATCACAAAACCAGTGTATTTACTAAGGTATACCCAAAATAATGATTCTTAAGGACAGCAATAGTTAAGACCAACTTCATTTAGAAGACATCTGAGTATTGCATAGTGTGTATTTTGGTTTCCAAATTCATCATGAGTATATTTAACTTCAGTGAGAAATTAAAAGAAAAAGCAATTCCTAAAGTCAGGAGGGCTGAAAGCATGTAGCAATGTTGTCCATTTTGATGGCCAAGTCTCAATTATCTATTATGAAGTTTTACACGAAATTGCTATTTCCAGGTGAGCAGTATTTGGATTTTTCACTTTGCTCGTGAATATACTGTTAGGAAAAACAGCCATGCTTGTTGCATATTATTCAAATATTCACATCAAGAGGGAAGGCTATATCTTATCTGGAACATTTGAAGAACATAGCAAATTAAACGTAACAAAATTCAGTAAGAAACTTTTTTTTTAATTACATAGTAGCGACTTGTTTTTCAGTTATGGGTGAAATAGCCACCAAAAAGAATTTTAAAATTTCAAACAAATTAAATAATTTTTCTTTCTTTTTTTTTTTAAAGGAACAGATATGTAGCAGAAATCAGAACTTCTTAAAGGCATCTCTGTGCTAGATGATAACAGCTAAATATTCTTCTACTACATTTTACACAGAGGCATTGTTTCACATAGGCTTCGGCTAAAAATGCAACGTTTCTAATTAAGCCTTGGATGTCAAATCACATGTCATAATACAACTGATGATATTTACTCCTGAAGTAAATCTTTTTAATATGGGTATTATTTTAAACATATTTCATAAAAACCCTAGTCAAAGTCAAGTCTGAGGAAAATTCAGCAAGGAAGAAATCAAGAAAGTTGCATTTCTTTTAAAAGAGGTTCTAGAAAATACTAAGCAGACCTATAGAATGGTTGTTTCACCAAGAATGTTGTCCCACCCTCTGGCACTGCAGACTTACCTACACTGCCCCAAAATCACCAGTTTTATTAAGATTTATTGAGCTGTTATGCATTGACAAAATCTTCATTGTAAAATAATTTTTCATCAAAATACACCGTCTGTAGAAAGGTAATGAAGAGCTATAGGACAGGCTTTAAGAGGCACTGCACTTTCATCTGAAAAGTCTCCTGAAATTCTTTGAACATTTCCAGGGGATTAATGAGGTATTTTGACAACACACGAGAAGCATCTGGTTTTCAAGAAGCCTTATAAGAGGGAACATTCACATTCTTGGAAATTAAACTGTGTATTTTAAGCCACTAAAAATAACACAATTATTAAAAATTTGGCAGCTCTGAAGAAAAATACCAGCAGATACGGGAAAACACATGGAACTACTGAAGAGCGTCAAACTTGAGTACACACATTTCACAGCATTTCAACATGACTTAAACACCAATTTTAACAGCTTAATTGAATGTTTCTTATTAAAAGCTATCACAGATGAACTAAAATAAGAACAAGCTAAACTAGCCAGAGTGTAACTAAATCAAAGGCATTATTCCTTGCAAGTTGGGTGGATTAACTGTGCATATGTGCGTTATTCTCCATGTAGTACATCCTTATCCCTTCAAAAACTGTTAAGGTGTTTTGAGGGTTTCAAAACCTTTGGCAATTAGTGGGAGAGAACGTATTATTGCTTTTTTTTTTTTTCCTCTTTTAAGACATGCTAAATGATACAACTAATGTAAATTTCGGAGAACATTCATCACACATACACAGCAAAATTAGTACAAGCAGACTGTTACACCTATCATTTTATATATTTTAAAAAATTTTTTTAGGGCCTATTCCTGCAAACTAGTACTCCCTTGAATACTTCAATGCATTGCCACAAGTATGTTAGTGTATAAATAAGGGTTCAGTTCTGCAAAGCTTTAGCGAAGAAAGAGCTCTCTTAAGCCTCACTTCTGTAAATACCTCAATATTCCTGAAAACTCAGAGTTTAAATGTTTCAAGATCTACCCTTATTTAATCAAGCTGGGCAAGAAGCATACTGAGGTGTCATTTTGAAAACACCTTGTAACCCACTACCCACTACTACTATCCATATAAAGTATTCATACATGCATTTAAGAGAGCTGGTATCTTAGGTGTTTGCAATACGTAACGTGCATTTTCCATGACATGAGAGAGTAATAGGATCTGCTAACCAATACCAGGCCACAAGACATTTTAAGTCTCTCTAAGTACTCCTACATAATAATTTTTTTAAATAATAATTGCATTTAGAGTGCGAGCAGTTGTACAGGAAAAAGCTGCTTCCTAAACTCTACTCTTTTCAGTCTGCACCCTTTCACAAGCTAAATATTTTACAGAGGCAGCATCTTTACAATGCTTACGGTTGAACACTCTACTTTCTGCAGTCATGTCTCATTATTTACAAGATCTCATTCAATATATGTATTTAAAAACTGGCTTGTCTCAGGTCTTCAAACCAGCAAGTGGGGAAGAAAAAAAAGGTAACGCAATCTGCCCTTTTCTTCAGGAATAGTGATCTACTCATCTTCATAGCTATTCAGTGGTACTTTTACAGTCTGCAGTACATCTACAAGCAAAATCAATACCAAGGTTGGGGGGCAGGGGGTAGACGTTTGTGTCAGCATCCCTGATAATGTTCTAGATGTGTTTAAGGGCAAAAATTCCACCCCAGTATATTAGTTTTGTTAATCCTTTTCCTATGATCTGTTTGCCTGGCTAGGGAAATTATGCAAAAAGTAATAAAAGTTCTAATTCAATTTCCATGTTAAGAGATGGATTTGAAAAAAATATATAAATCAGAAACCACATTCTTTGTGTTTACTAAGAGATATGCACTCCAACATTTAGTGTCATGGAGCTGGAGTTAAAACCAGAAACGGTGAAGATAATTTAGCTGCATGAATGCCTGCTCTTCAGTAAAATGCTGCCAAAATTAAATAGGAATGAAACAGCACTTTGTAGTCATTGGTCGCTCAGCAGGGTTTGCGTAGTTAAAAACCTAAGTGAAAAGGGTGATTGACCTACATTGCTACTAGCTTAGCACAGCTGTACTTTCATATTTTCACTGCATCTGAGGAAGCTCATTATTTAATACAACTGAGTTACATGTAATTGTCGGTCTTTCATTTTACACTTTTAGGGGCCAGATATTAATCTCAAATGTGCAGCAGGCATTACTGTGCATCTGGAAATATCTGCGGCTGCCCATTTGCACGCGAGGCTAAGAGACAGGATTGCACATAGTTGCACCTGAAATTAGGAGGCTGGCCAGTGGTAGGAGGACCTCACAAATATGCAGAAATCAAATGAGCAGATGGAACAGAAAGCAAATCCCTTGGCACCCCAAAGGCAAACGCTCTGCTGTTTCCTTATTGTTTTGAGCAGAAGCAGCCCAGAACGCACAACCAAAGAGCATTTCACACAACTCATACCTGCGGTTTAAATAAGTAATAACATTCCAGTTAACAACCAGTTTGACATGTTAACAGCCCAAGGGCTGTTAACATAACGACTGGTCATTAATGGCAGTAATGACAGATTTCAAAGGGAATATTGTGCTTGTAAATGGACATGCTGCCAGTCAGAAGAGAGGACAGAGCAGGATAGGCTGATACATTAAGATGTCACTGTACAGCTCTGGAGGGAAAAAAGAAAAGGGAAAAAAAACCTCCTTGCATATTTCACTTACTGTAAATGGACTTGAAATATTGGCGTAAACCTAAGTTCCTTAAATTAAGTCTTCACTTTCTAACCCAAGAGTGTATAAGCAGGAGACAGAAGCCTGCAGGGGAATTATACTCTGCATATCATTTTCACAGAGTGTGTTATTTCTAACATTGAGCCCTTTCTTTACCCAAGTCAGTTCTCATCCTCGTTAACAAAACAGAGTTCATTCCTGCCGTTGCCACCCTAATACCCTTGGTGTCGTACGCCACCTCTGAAACCACTGGAGTGACTTACATGAATCAGAGTCCAGGGTAAAGCCTCTCACACCCAAAGTATCTTCCCAGCTCATTACCTCATTAAAGATTTCTTCCATCTCCTCTATCCTCCCCAACCCAGAGAAAAAGCTTTTAATACAGTAAAATTAACTAATTTGACCAAAGG
The DNA here is from genome assembly GCF_929443795.1 of Astur gentilis. Classification (NCBI taxonomy): domain Eukaryota; kingdom Metazoa; phylum Chordata; class Aves; order Accipitriformes; family Accipitridae; genus Astur; species Astur gentilis. The sequence goes on along the minus strand of NC_064897.1, from coordinate 13,990,078 downwards.
AGAGAGCTAAACCAAAGCAGGTTTTGAAGTTCTGAAGATAACAGAGTATTTATAAAAAGCTCACCAAAGCGGGTACCTCAGGGCTCAAATGCAGAACAAGAGCGTGCATCAGGGCCGAGGGAGCATTTAGGTTTTTTGGCAGGCATCTCTAAATGAGAGATACTGGAAGTATCTTTGCAAATAGCCAAAGACACAGTTTGCAGATTTAACCATGAACGTTAAAGCACCCAAACTGGTTACATTATTGCTTATAGCATCTGTAGAATGGCTGTCTTATTGAAAGACATAATGAACACAGAGAGACAAGTTAATAAGCAATTTTACTCTTTATAGTATCGTGCAAGCCACATATCCTCTAGAGGGCACCACATAAATTAATAGGAAGCTAGAACAGTTTTATATGTAGCAAAGACTCCCTTTATGGTTAAAAAGAAGAAGAAAAAAAAAAAGAGGATAGTTTGAAAGTGTAATCGAACCCTAATCTGATCATTAGTACAATGTAATTTGTTCTTTAAATTCATATCAAGTGGGTTGCTAAATAGGAAAGCTTATTTGACTACAAAGCTAGAGAACATTTAACTAGTTTCTACATTAGCATTAAAAAGATCACTTTTATAGGTTCACTGCATAACTAAGTAGATAAGACGCAATGAGGCAAATGACTATCTGCAATTACCTTAAGTGCATCAGTTTGAAGTTTAGTGTAAATACCAAGTTTAAATCTATGCACTCACAAGAATCACTAAAAAAAGGCTCATGCCAAGATAGCTTCATTAAGACTTGATAAACCCGGAGACAAAAATCAGAAACATCTTAAAACTGATTATAGGATTTCTCACGTATGCTGGTTTCACTGGTGCAAAATATTGTGTATGACAAACTAACCAAAACACCAGTTTTGAATGTGGTCATGACAGATAAAAAATATCTGAAAGTCTCCTTTCTCTGAATCACTTACTATGAATTTCAACAATCTGTTAGCAAAATATTTACTCCTGTTAGACCTTCAAAGACCAGGCAGCAGCAGTGTGTGTGTGTGTGTGCATCTGTGCTGGGGAAATGCTTTGCTCGTATCTCTACCACTAGATCGCTTTTGGTTTTGATTTTAAAACATTTGATTTTAAAACATTTGATTTTAAAACATTTGATTTTAAAACTTTGGATCTGCTGCACTAGCACTTAGGAGATTCAGTAAGTTCAAAGTCTCCAGTAAATTTGGAACTCAGATCAAAGAGCCACAGCAGAGTTTTCTTATTCCCGCAGGCACTTGTTGTAGAAAGATTCTTAAAACGGGTTTTAAAAATTAGGGTGTTACCTTCCCGCCAGAAGCTGTTCCGACCCCTCTCTATAGATACACTCTTTAAGATCGCAAGTGACCTTGGTTCTCGTACAACAATTCCCTTCTATTCAAACAGCTCCCTGCCAGTTTTTAAAAGAAACGTTTTGTTACCTACTTCTTTGGCAGCTTTAACACAATGGCCTTAAGATGCAGACTCTACACTAAATTCCCAGAACTCTATCTTGCGTTCAGTTCAGTGTTTTAAGGGGTAGGAGAGCACTTTTACCAAGAAGTAGTCCAAGCCCACACCTGAAGAACCCTGATCTGCCTTGCAGCCCCAGCTCAACAACTGCACGACGCATTTGCGAAGGCTTTTGATCCGCTCTAGAAAAAACAGGTTGTAACGTGGAGAACCAGAGTACTAACAGTTGTTAATAACACTTTAGTCTTGATTCTTGTTCCAACCTACCCATGCTGTACAACTCGGGAACTGATCGGTGTGTGGGAACCTCCTATTTGGTACCTGCGCTTAAACTGAACTTGTAAGTTAACACGTTCAAAGAGAATTTTAATTTTTCCCCAATGTATTACTGACTTGAATGTCCCTTTAAAAGGAAAAGGCTTCACCACAGGGGCAGGGGAGATATTCCCAGAAGCTCAGGTTAGCCTGGAGCAGCTAGTCTCATTAGGCCCGCTCTACAGGGAATGGAGGTAAGGTGCTCTTATAGGAAATAGGTGCTCTGAATCACCCCAGAGGAGCCTTTTCTCTCTATTTACTGTTGAGAGCCTAGGGAGACTAAACTTCCCGATTAAACTTAACTCCTGCAAAGCATCCCTATTTATTCACATACAATCTGCAGATAAACTAGCCTGGTGCTGCTCATCAGTACGAGTTATACCTCAAAGACTTTTGAGAACGTAGGTCCACAAGCAGACAAGGCGACAGAAAATCAGGTGATGATTCGCTATCTGTGAGAAGTGGCAGCAGGTTACCAAGCATCCCACCCAGATCGCCCAGTTAAACCAGGACCAGAGCGCATTTGAGCCTACTAGCTACATGGTTATTTAAGCAGGGGGAAGACAACTGGTCATCTTCGTCCAGCTTCTAACAGCTAAACGGTAACACTCGTAAAGGCTGCCACAAATGCCACAAATGAAATCCCTTGGCAAACTGGGAGGACGAAAATGGGCAAGCAAAGATGAGTGAAGCACTCCTGACAGAGTTCAAACCCTGCCCTGGAGGTGGTGAAAACCACGCGTGTAGGTTAAGGCCGCTACGCCTGGCCACCACCGTGCTGCTGGGGGGAGGAGGAGACCACCAGCTCCCCAGGAGCACGGTGCCGGGGGAGGCATGGGAGGCCTTACTCTCCTCCTCCTCGAAGCACAGGACCCCAGCATTAGCATCAGAAAACTGGCAGCCACCTGCACAACCTGGTTACGTGTGCTTTTTGATTCAGATTTTAGTCTTATCTCCACGCTTCAGTATTTGTTTTCTCACCCTCCACTTACAGTCGGCCTTGCAGCCCTCAAGTACCGCTTATGCAATAGCGACTACATAGGAAGGACTGAAGAGATTTACCACGTTTGTCAGTGAACGTAGGAAGGACGCGGCCTACCTCAGATAGTCTCTGCGACAAAGGATAAGGTTGGCTTTGGTGTACAAGGTAGAGCCCACCTCCCCCAGGCGACAGTCACAGCAGGCACATTTCAGGCAGTCTTCATGCCAATATTTGTCCAGGGCCTTTAGGAGATACCGGTCTTTAATCTTACGGTTGCAGCCAGCACAACCTTTCGGCTTGGTGTCTGGCTGGACTGAGAGCATTTGTATACCTGAAATACAACAAGACAAGAGAAGAGTGAAAATAGATATTCTCTTGAGTGCAAGTTTCACCCTTTTCTTCCTCCACCTCGCTGCCCCCCAGCCCCCGCCCCCCCACCCCGTTCATTAAAAAGGCAATCGCGTAAATAGGTTGAAATAACCTAGAGAGTCCACAGCAAGCTGAAAACAATGTTAAGATAAATTTGAGAGCAGAAACTTCCACTGCTCTAAGTTCCACAGCTTCTCTTTAACACCTCATTTACCTGGTCTCTTTGCTGAAAAAAAATAGGATTAAAAAATTAAAATGAAAAATTAAAACAGTTCATTTGAAAAGTCATCCACTTCTGCCCAAAGTATCCAATACTCAGCAACCAAAAATTTAAATAAACGGCATATCTATGATGGCAAACATAGCTAAATCTACATATTTGGACCTATCTGCACTATATTCATAAAATATAAAAGCACTCCAGGTTCTAAAGCAGAAAAGACTGAAGCTGGGCAAGGGCCAGAGTTACAGGGTGGTTTGACATAGACATTTTTGTGCTGGTGGGGGGCTGTTTTGCTTTTTAGGATTTCAGTTCTTGTTAGACACATGAATGAAGCAATCAGATTTCCAGAGACTTCCGTACCAGCACCTCTAGTTACAACCTGCAGTGTAAGTATCTTCTGAAAAATCTGATTTTAAATAATCTGCACAAGGTCAGAGTGTTGCTAGTTTGTCAAGGGGAAAAAAAGAAAAAAAAAAAACCAAACACAAAAAAACTCTTCCTCACTTTCCAATCCCAATCTTAGCCAACAAGTAGTTCGGGACAAGGAGTACAGTACTGTCCATTAAGTATATATACATTTTGATATAATAGCAGAGAGCATTTAAATAACAATTCAAGTGCCTGAACCACTGTTTAAGGGAGGCAACTGGTAAAAGTCGAACACAGTGGAGCAATGGTACGCAGAGCACTGCAGCCAGCTTCCAGAGATCCATACAAAAATCGATTGCCCTCGGTTTTACAGTAAATGGGGAGAGAAAGTCACTGCCCCACAGTGCTTACAGACTGGTCTCTCTTGGTTAATCGCATAAACTGCCATCCCATTACACTCAGACCAATTCTCTGAAAGTCATTTCTTAGAATAAGCAAAATCATAGCCCTGTGGATGCTTTGTTGGACATCGAATAGGCACCAGAGAAAAAAAGAGAGAACGGACAGGCAGTTTGATCGTGTTAGGTTGTCTCACTGTTTTAAAGCCAATCAGAGATGTAACTTTAAAAAATCCTACTCATTAGAGCGCATCTGAACACTACAATGAGAATTTGTCAAGATTGGCGAATGAATGCTGTTGGCAACAAGCAAACAGTACCCCAAAATTCAGGGTATGACACCCTGTTACTATCCAGAGACTGGGAAAGGTCAAACAGAGTCTGGTAACAAAGAAAAGCAAATTCAAGAGCTCCTCATCCAGAATGCTCTACTAGCTAGCGGTAAGAAAGCCCTACAGTCCCAGCTTCTGTCAGCAGATCTCGGTTGGTGCTATAACACACCACTACAGACAGACAGGCTCTGGGAGCTAGGACATCAACAAGCTGGGGCTTGGGTTTTGGTTTGGTTTGGTTTTTAAAAACTTTCCTAAGGAAAACACAAAAATGAGTGTAAACTTTGAAGCAATGGTACAGTGTGCCTTTATGGATATTAGCTCTAACAAAGACAAGAGGTTAAATGCTACGCCAGCTGAGGCATCCCAGGGATGTCTACGCATATGTGTACGTGGAACATGTTGAATTTACGTGGACTGCAGTGACCGCATAGCCGGTTAAGTGACTTTCCAGGGTTACCAAGCTGAACTCCCAAGTTTCACCTGCAAAGCTGATCACTGAATTAAAATCAGTAATTCTTATTGTGACATATGAGCACAATGGCCTTGCTTTCCTTTTTGCAATACACTCTATTATGCATTTGGAGCAATATATTTATCTGTTAAATTAGCCGTTCAGCGATATGCAGAGTTCTCCTAGTGGGCACCCTGATGTACCACGGCAGTACTGCTGCCTAACATCTAAAGCTCATAACAAAAGTGTAAGGTCTGTATTTTTCTATCAATAAGTATAAAAAAATGGCATTGCTGCCTTCCCATTACTCCCCAATCAATTCTACTCATAGCTCCTACACCACTTAACAGACTCGTAAGATCTGTTTCTCGTTCAGAAGGGGGAGGATGAGATCCAGCGACCTGCACAGGGCTCCACATAAGTCTGTGGCACATCTGGGAACCAACACGCACATCACGTCTTGAGCAAGCACCGTGAGACAAAGGCTGAGCCCTTACAGTATCTTCAATTGCCAGCTGACTCCCCTGAATCCAGGGGTACATACATGAAGCAGCAAATAACATGGCTATAAATAAATTGCTAAAGCAGTGAAAACAGCAGAGGTTTTTGGTAAAGAACCTATACCAGACCGTAAGGGGAAGTCCTGCTGGAACTCTAATACCTTCCTTCACTTAGTTGAAAAACCTTAATCTGCGAAGTTGCATATCACGGTAGAGTATAAATATCTTCTAAGTGCCAACAACAGGCTTATCCCCAGCCCCTCTCTTCAGCCACGTAGAGGACAAATGCATAAAACTGGCCACAATTTGTATCAACTTCTTGGAACTCAGTAAAAAAGTTCAGAAGCATGAAGGGCTGTTCTAGGACTTTAATCTTTAGCTCGAGGAAAAGCAGGATAAACTAGGAGCTAACACAGTTAAAGGCTTTAAAGAAAAAAATCTTAATGTAAAAATTTTGTCGCCTGATAAGGAAGCGGGTTAGAGAGCGGAGGCTGACAGTCTCTGATCCGGGCTGATCTACTGTCCTGCGCTGTCTGACGGGAACATGGTGCCACAGAAACAAGGCTAAACAATTAATTATCTGAGCAAATTGCAGTAATCAAGCCAGATAATTCCTGAGGTATATGCTGCAAACACAGTGTTATTGTATTACAAATAAAACCACAGCTTGCACAATCTTGCACGTACCCCTGCACAGTTTTTGAGATATTTGCTGCATCAGGAAAGTAGACAGAGCACTGTCATTCATGTTCATTAGCCCACACCCTCCTCGCAGAAGCAAGTGAAGAGGGGCAGACACCCCATGGAAGTAGTGTCAGCAACCCTGCATGTCTATCTTCCCGAGGCTGAGAGAGAAGGTGGTGCTGACATCCCACTGGCAGCATCTTCAGATTAGGGATTCAATCTGCAGCAGCTTTTGGAGGGAAGGAATGCTTTTCTCCTCTGATAGATCTGATCTTTTCGCACTTTACTTGCAATGATGCTGCTTCTATTTTAATCAAAGTTAAAAAAAATAATACCCAAAGTACTGCTTCATTATAAAAAAAAAGTTACTCTTTTCTTGAGGTGTAGAAAGGTTCTAGACAAAACAAAGCACAAAACAGTGCTCCAAGAAGAGTTTTACATATCTCCTTATTCTTTGCACATACCCTTTTCTTCACATGCCCTGGATTAAATTGCTTAATTTTGAAAACAGAATATTTTATTACTTTTTTCTGTATTGTATGAGCCACCTTAATGCGGATCACCTCACAGACCATCTCTCTTCCCTTTAACGTTCCCATAAGAACTCCAATGCAGTTATACTTTTCAGATACGCGCTCGTGTATTTTTAGCTCTCTCTTAATTTGGCAGTAAGAATACCTGCAGCTTACTGTCAGCCAGCTTTTCACAGGCTGCAGTTTAAGTACCCATTTATTTCTTAGGACACAGGAAGGACCCTTTCAGAGGCTGACAGCACCCACAAAACCATCCAAACTGCTCGCCGCTGAAATATCAGGTAGCGGCACACAGCACTGCTGCCTGGCTGCCCTCCTCCCCCAGGAAAGCAGAGCTTATGGAGTACTTCCAAAAAACTATACAATACCGTAAGTGCTACACCCAGGCCGAAAAAAAAATAAAAAAATAAAAAAAATCAAACCAAGCTTTCCCTTCAGTTCTGCAGTCCTACCCATGCTCTGCATCACAGAGCAGATCTGTTCTCAGAACTGAGAAATTTCAGTGCCTAGTCTGTCACTGTCAAACAAACCCTTCTTATTTCACCCCAATATGCTTTCAAGGGCTTCCTCTATCCTTCCCTCCTTTCCCTCCCTCCCTCCACAGTCCCCAAGATACTGCACATAAACTGCAGAGCTGTGTCAAGAACAAGACTTCTTCATCACCAACCACCACCTTTAGGATTTTTGAAGGGAGAACTTAATAACCTGATTTGCAGGTTTTTGGATTTCCCCTCGGTCTCCCCAAATAAGTTCAACGCAACTGACTCCCATCCCTGGTCATTGTTGTTATTGTGTGATGAAACACTGTCAAATGATTTGTAACTGTGATTTCAGGATAAAGAGGAAAGATTGCTTGAAAACGCTAAATTAGGCTCCTGGAATAAGGCAGAGAAACAAAAATCCATTCCACTCCAATCATCACCCTTCTCAAAAATCAAAGGGAATGAAGATTTGACGTAATGAGCTGTATTTTCTTAGTGATGTAGTAGCATCTGTAAGCAGGATTGGTCCCTGATGGTGCTGAGTGCGGCACAAGACCCACAGAACTCAGTTTCTGGTTCGTGGTACAGACAGTCTTTGAAAGGCATGTTAAGGGAGGAAGAGTTGGATGTTATTATGCACTGGATCACTTAAAAACTTTTAAAGGCAACTCTCCTCCTCCCCTGCCTCCTTTGCAGAGGCATGCACACAGTTCTACCAAGGACAGTAGTATGTACAGAAAGGAAGGGAAGACTTGTCTGTACTTTAAAAAGAAAAAAAAAATCAGTTTGGAGCAAATTAAGTATCAGTGCACTGGTCTTTAAAAGATAGCAAACTGACAGACAATATGTAGCCAACAAGAGAGTTAGAGTTCTAGTAGAAGATAAAAAGAATACTTTTCTGATGCTTTCCCACTTTGTAGCTTCATCCTAACAGCGTTCAGAGCTCCAATTATTCAGGACAATACACACGCAGACTTAAAAAAAAAAAAAAAAAGTTAGGGTTTCAGAAGCTAAGAAACGTTTCAGAACTTGCATGTAGCACATCAGGAGTCGTAACTAGTTTTAGATTGGCATGTAAATTGTTCTGTGGAAAATTCTTATTGCCTCCGAGACCCTGCTATTCTGAGTTATTTGACAGTTTAAGGGAAATCATAATTAAAAAAAGAGACATAAATAATAGCCTGTGCAGTGTGGTGCACAGAAATAAGCAGAACCATTTCATTTAAACTCTGGTGAGCTTTTAATTGCCTGGATTGCATTGTGAACCAGCCTAACGGTTGATTGCCTCCATTATGCTCTCTTGTTCTGTGCCATTCATCCACACAGTCTCAGCTTCTGTAGTTAACACAACAAAGTAACCGCAACTCCCTAACACTCAGGGTTTGTTTTTTTTTTTCAAAAAAAGAAAGTAAGGATTTTAGTACTCTGAATATAGTCTCTTCTGCATACTTTTGAGTTAATTTTCCACGGTATATAACTAAACTTCACCTCCTGCCCCTTCTTCTACGGAGGAATCGGGGGGGGGTGTGTGTGTGTATTTTTATTTTTTTTTTTTTTTCAATAAAGGAGGTGGGTTGGGAAGTGGAGGGGAAAAAAAAAAAAAAGAAAAGAGGTTAGGTAAAAACTAAAAATGGGAATGCAGTCCCACAGCTAGGAGCAGTGATACAGATTAAAAGAATTTGGCCAACATGGCTAGTCGATTGCCAAGAGACACCAAACAAAAGATTTCTCCTCTTCTTTCCCCTTCTCTTTTTGAAAGCTAGATTGGGCCTAAAAGCTTGTTTCTCTCTGTTCAGTGGCCCAGAGCATCCCTGCAGGCTGTAGCCCCCTAAGGGACACCACAGCAAATAGATGTACCCGGCTCGCAGGGCCGGGAGCTGCTCAGCTATGTTCCTACCCCTGTCGTGTCCCCCCACCTCTCTCCCCCCGCCCCCCCCCCCCCGCTCCCTCCCTCCTTTTTTAGAGCAGCGGTGCTGGGAACCAATTTGATTCCCTTTTTCTCCAATGCAGCTGCAAGGCTCAGAGATACTGACATTTTTCCACTCTTATCAGTTTAATTACAGTTACCATGGCAGCAAAGTGCTAGTGCTTGGCAAAGGCCAACAAGAGATTTGCAAGACTGAGTTCAATTTTGATGCAGCTCACATGCAAAATAAAAAAATAAATAAGAAACATACACTCTACAACAAAGAATCCCTTTCGGAGTTAGACGCTCGAGCCTTTTGTGCTAATTCCTTTCCAAGCATCCCAGGGATGGGGAGCGGAGGGGAGAGGGAGGTGCGGGCAAAGCATGTGCCGATATTTGTCGCACCCACCAGGATTAATTGCTTTAAGCGGCGCTCCTACAAAGCTGTCCTAGGGAGCGGTGTTTGGGGTCTCCTCGGAGCACACGCACACACGGACGCTGGCTCCGCACCGCGTTCGGGATCGAAGAGGAGAGAGAAGCCCCCTCGCCTCGCCCCCCCCCACCCCGGCCCCCCCCTCAACACGCACCGCTCCTGCTTCGGTGCGCGCTAAACCAGCAGACCGCCGCCTTACCAAAACTTTTCTCCTTTTTCTGCATGAGTTGATTTACGGGCGCCCGCAGAGCTCCTTCTCATTGAGGCACCCAAATCCCGGCCAAAGTAGCAAGTGCTTCCCCCGGCTCCGGGTCAAGTGAGCGGGAGCGCGGCGCGCCGCAGCCCGGCGGGCGCGGAGGCGGGGGGCGGCGGGGGGGGGGGGGGGGGGCGGCACACCCCGAGCCGCCGGCCGCGCACGGCGATGGCGAGCGACAAAGCCACATGCTCCCCTAACTCTGCCCGTAAGCCTCTAATCCCAGCGGTCTCTTAGCTTTGTTGTAACAAATGGGTTTGATTAAACTGTCACATGCGGCGTTAGCATACCACATCGCGCTCGGTATGAAGGGAGAAGGGGGGGGGGGGGGGGGGGCGGTGAAAAAGAGAGGAAAAAGAGAGAAGAGGATGGCAGGCAGAAGTCCTGTTTCATCACGCCAGCCCGGCTGCCCTTCCCGCACGCCGGTCGAAGGGAGGCTGCGGGAGCGCGGCCCCCGGGGGCGCCTCTGCCCCCCCCCCCCCCCCCCGCCCCGGGCTCCCCGCCCCGGCGGCGGCCGCGCTCCTGCCTCCGCTTTGCCCAAAGGGTTAACCCTGCACCGAACCAGTTGCAAATTAAACCGCCGTACGGGGAAGGCTTGTGGATTAAAGCCGGGGAGTGGGAAATTAACCGACTCCCTTGATAATTGAGAGCACGTTTCGAGAAGCTCTGGAAGAAGCAAGAATAATAACAACAATAATAACGGGGGGGGGGGGGGCGTTTGCTGCAATTCATTATTAACTTTGACTGCTATTTCTCGAGACGTGCAGTCGGATGGGTTTCGCTCAGCATCCTCCGCTTGCATGTATTTCATGTCTCATCATAAAAATAATGAAGCCTCACATGATTTAAACAAAACAGTCTCAGCAGAGCTGCAGCTTGAGTGAAAGTTGCAGTGCAGAGATGTGTGTGTGTGTATTGCAGCCCCGGCTTATGACTCAGAGAGAGAGGGAGAGGAGAGAGGAGAGAGAGTGTGATGCAGACACACATACACAAATGACCCAAAGCTTATGTACACAGTTGCCTCACTTACCTTCTCAATTAAGCGATAGAGAGGAGGCAGTTCAATAAGCACAGTGGCTGCTTTGTAGCTCTTCTCCTTGGGAAAGGTCAAAAAGAAGCATTGTTTGGGGAAAAAAAATAAAGAGGGGGTGGGAGAGATGGGGAGGGAGATCGCTATTCTTTAAGTTTAAAATAATGAGGTCCTCAAGGATCCGCCAAGTAATTGTGTTGACCGCATCCGAGCTACAGGTGTCCTCCTTTTAGTATCTTGCAGTCCAAGGCTGTCTGTCTCCGTCCTGGCTGAAGACAACTTACCTAAAGCAGCGTGTGAGGAGCCGAGTTGAATGAAGTCAGGGCTTTATCAGCTGCAAAATGCAATCCCTTACCAGCCAGACATAATACAGCAAAAGAAAAGGTCACTCAGTTATTACTGAGCCGGCAGAGCCCAGGCAGCTCTTGTGGAAGACCACAGAGAAGCAGCTCCCTTCCGATTTAAGGCTATTTACCTCTCTCCCCCTCCACCCACCCACCCACCCACCCACCCAGCCTTCCTCTCCCTCTCCCCCCTCCCAGCTCCCCCCTTCCTCGCTCTCCCTCTCTCTTTCTCTCTCGTTCTGCAGCTCGCTCAACTACAGCCGCCCTCGGAAAGTGCAAAGCAGCCAGGAGACAGATTGGGCTTTGTTGGTAATTTCCCATGGTGAAAATTTACAAGCCTGCAAGTGCAGTCAGCAAAACCACATGCATATGCTAGACACAAACACCAGGGACACACACGCACGCACACACAAGTGACCTCTACTGAGGCGGCTCAGGATCACCTTCCCGGAGAGCGCTCCAGAAACACACCCGGGGAAGCAGGGGAGCGTCGTCCCGCCGGCCCCCCCCTACCCCCCAGCACTCCTCCCCAAATACTTTGCCTAAACCAAACAAGAAGTTGCCTACGCATAAAAAAAAAAAAAAAAAAAAAAAAACCAACAACAAAAAAAACCCAACAACCAACAAAAAACCAACAGGAGAAAAAACGGCGAGATACAGATCTCTCTATTAATGAGTAATGAGAAAAATCCCCGAAGGTGAAAACGCTGCCTCTCTCCGCGCTAGATCCGAGCTGCTCAGCAAGGAGTGGAAACTCCGGCGTGAAAGTTTCCCGCTCCCCCGCGCGGTCCCCGGCCGCCCGCCCGCCCGCCGCCGGCAGCGCGCCCCGGCCCCGGCCCCGGCCCCCGGCCCCCGGCGCAGCCCGGGCACCGCTCGCCGCATGCCACCACCCGCCCTGCACCGCTTCAGCGGAAGGCTGAAGGACAAGCCGCTTCCCCCCTGCAGGAGCCTCGTGCCAGGAGCCGAAGACGGATCCTTATTCTCTGCCTAGTGGTGGAGGGGGAAAAAAATAAGAGCGCCGGGGGTGTTAGAGGTGCTGGACACCCCTGGCCGAGAGACAGACAGACAGACAGACAGACGTGCGAACGCGGGGGAGAGAGAGCACGCTTTGATATTCAGTCACGCTCGCGGATGATTGTTTCTTCGTGTTTTCTAAGAAAGATGTTGAGCCTAGCCTACTGTAAATAAAGTTAAAAAAATCCAAAGCATCTTCCTCTAAGAGCCATCTGCGGTTGGAGAAAGACCAGATTAAGAATTTGTGAATACAGTTTTCAGACTTCAAAGTGAATATCTGTTGTCTGCTATTAGAAGCACCACACTAGATTTCCACAAAGCTTTGAAAGATGTCAGCTTACAATATACCCTAAATTTGAATGACACTCATATTATAGAAGTCTTTCAAGACCCAAGAAAGATTTAAAAGCATTGAAGTGCTCTGCCATCTACACCCCTCCCTCATATAATCCAGCAGTTCTAATAAAAATCAAAGC
>NC_064897.1:13930000-13972500 GCF_929443795.1 Astur gentilis | reverse complement strand
CTTTGGGCAATGGATTGAGCGACATGTTGGATCAGGGCCGTGTAGGAATTGCACAAACTGAAGGCACTCTCAGAGAGAATTTTAAAAAACTCTCCAATTTTGGTTGATCATAAAGAATATATTGCAAACATGGCCCTCAAAATACTAATAGTACTAGAGAAATTGGTTTCTTTGCCAATAATAATTTTTTTACATTGCGGCTGATAGAGATATTATTCAGCTCCTAAAAGGTTAAAATTTAGGTGCGGAAAAAAAAACCAGAAAGGATAAAAAGCCCATCTGGCCTTAAAAAAAAAGAGAAATGTACCAATTTTTAACCCAGATTTGAAAACTGCCAAGTTATAATAAACACCCGAAAACCTGGGTTTATAATGGAAACTGCAAGTGACCCCTCATTGCAACGGAGCCTGGACAATAACAATTTACAGAGCAGCTGAAAGTCATTCATAACCAACTGAATAAACTGACTCTAAAGACGGAGAAGCAACAGTGTCAGTAAGAACGCGGTTCAAAGACTAACATAGCAACTGGCGAGATTTTCATAGGAAAAAAATTAAAATGTTGCCAGTTTTCTAAATGGCTTTTTCAGGCATATTGCAATCTCCTGCCACTCCCTGCTTCCCTCCCTTTGCCGATATCAAAATAGAGGGAGCTTATTCTTTCTAAGGCTAAATTCCACAAACTACAGTTTCAATCTCAACAAAGTAATCAGTGTAATGGTACAAGGGCCACAGCTACATGGCCCGGCCAGTCTAGAGACCGGCATCAAATTTCTCTTTTACAATTTCTTATATCCTTTGTCATGTTGTGCATTCTCTGCACATACTCTTTGAAAAACAAAACAAAAGGGCATCCATAAATAAAAAGTGGATCACTTACGTTCAATGTCCCCCGTCAAGTCCTAAACAGGAGACACACTGTGTAAGGAGAAAAAGGCATATAGTAGGAAACTTAAAATGCAGTGTGGCTCATTGTCTCTACGGAAACAACTCAGGATAAAGTTTGCCAAAGTACTTCAGAGGTTTAGGAATTAATCCTATTTTCAAAGGTCAGTTAAGAAATTACAGGTCCGTCCACCCGCTTTCAATGAAATCTAGGCTCTGGAGGTCAACAGGAATACACAGAGAACGTGGAGTTAAAAAGCTCCGTAAAGTCTCTATGGGATCTGGGTCTAGTTTGTCCATTTCCAAGCTTTGGCTTACTATTAGAGAGGACCATTTCCATTTGCAGTTCTTTTAAATGCTGAAGTAATGGGTATGTACCTTAAGTACCTGTTTTGTCTCTAACTACATCTTGCCTTCAGCAACCTCCTTCCCAGCAAACATTAACAATTTCTGCCTTATTTTTCTTCTGAGTCTTTCTGAACCCTACCAGCGAGCGGAGCCCTCACCTCTGAATTAAGCAGGCAACAAGTCCCCATCCTTCAGTAAATTCAGGCTGTCTTCTGTGCACGATCAAGACTGGCATCTGCAAGTTTCACGGGCCCCTTAGCTGAGAAAATTTAGCTACCAACGCCCAGTCTCAGAGTTTTACTAGAGATTGAGGGGTGGCGTGCACCAGCCGCCCGCTGGAACACAGGTGACAAACTCTAGGCCTCTGACAGACAGAAAGGGGATCTGAGGAACAATTTGGTGCCTAAGGCATTGCGGTTGGGGTGCCTGCATCCCTCTGCAGGAAGCTGAGCCCAGAGTCCCTCTGGGACTTGGTGGAAGCGCTGAAACTCACCCCTCCATTCGTGCCCTCTGCAGAAAGGAGACGGTGTGGGATTACGTACCCGTTAAGGAGAAACAGGGGCCAAAGATGAGGATTACGCTTGGAAGTTGCTTTTACGAAATATCCTGCGAGGGGACTGTCTTGGCACCATCTTTAGGGATATAATGCCACCTACTGAATAGCCACTAGTGCAGCCTGGAGCTCCCAAGCTTTCCCCAGGGGATGCACAGTTACATACTGATCCAAGCCTGACCCTGCCTAACGTATGAGTTATGAGAAGATCAGAGCCCTAGAAAGTGGGATGGCTTTAGGCTATTTGCCAATAATTAGCTATATTTATTGATTCATTTCTGAAAATTACCATTTTTATGGGCACCTGGTACCCTAGCGGAGAAATAGCTATGTCTAATTTTCATCTTACTGTAGGGGGGACTCTATGGCAACTGCTTTGAAAAGTATCCTATCCATCACCACGTACAACTCCTCCCATGGGGTCAGATACTTCACAAAGAGTCAACAAGATCCTCCAGTAAGTAGAACACGAGGAGTAGCAGAGTGAAGAACTCAGAATTAGATAATCCCAAGGAAACAGTTAAGAACAAATGGGATTTATACAGGATTGGTCTATACCGTTGCAGAAATGTGCTGTAGCATAGTTCTGAAGTAAGAATGCGCACTATTAGTACACCATGGAACAAGGTCTCATTCAGTTACTAAACATCCCACTTCTTCAGTTTTAGGACTTATGCAAGATAGCACCTTCAAACCCTACAATTAGTACAAAACCATGTTTTGTTCTCCCCCCTCCCCATGATGTGCTTACCTAAGTATGCAAGTCATTCACAAAGAAAGATTGATTCAGCAGTTCAAAATACTTGTGAGAAAGGAGTCACCCCATCTCAGAGAGCTACAACACTGACGCTGCAACTTTCAACAGGGCCCATCCACTTTAGGTATCTAACATTTTACAATTCTTTTTTAAACCTTTGGTATCTCATGGTTCTTTATATGCTGAAAGCACCGTTCCCATTCATTTCAGGTGGGAGTATTTGGTACCTTTGCCAACCTAACCCCAGGTGCCTTGCATTAGGAATTCACAAACAAAGAGCACACAGTAACTGTAAAAAGGGATAAAAGAGATAGAATCCTATTTATTTTTCAACTATAAAAATTCAATAGTTTGACCAGAAGATTATCCTTGCTTTTCTTTCTGTGATACTGTGTGTTAATCACTTTACATCTCTTGTAAAAGATGAGGTACAGATCCTGTAGATGCTAGCCTTTTCCACCATATAGTTCAATTTTTTTCCCAAGGTAGGTTTCTCTCATACAGTGAAGGAGGCAGGTGAATGTGTTATTAAAAGCAGCAGCATGATTTGTATTCATAAGGGAAGTGAATTGAAGTTGTATGTAAATGCAATAATACTGGTATTTCCTGTATGGAATACCAGTATACTTGGCTTTTCATCACAAATATTTTTAATGTAGCTCCTCAACTGAAAAAAAAAAAAAAAAAAAAAAAAAAAGATAAAATAAAAAAGTCTAAAATAGAGAATCATGTGGACTTTTAAGATTGCTTAAAGCACCCCCGAGTCTCTGGATCGTAGACCAGAACAGTGTTAGTGCCTCTGGCAGTTACATAGCCAGCAACATGATGCCCACTTTCCTGATAGTTCCACTTGTTGAAAACAATGTGGGACTCCTACATTTTGTTTGTACCATTATCTTCCTTACATTTTCTCTTATGTAGTCCTTTTCTGCTCCTCCTTGACTACTATCTTCTGCTTTAGCTCACCTAGCTGTCTCTTGGTGCTGATTTGCTATTTCACTTTCATGTCCTGCAGCTCTTCTCTCCCTTTTATTTTATTTTCTCCCCCTGAAACACTGAGCTAAGGGGCGCAGTGGAGCTTTGAAGCCCCTCCTCGAAGAGCTTCTGGGGTGCCTAGGTGGGGATAGGTGAGAAGCACGGCGAGTTTGCTTTCAGGCCATGGGCATGGCCACGGGGCAGCCCAGGCAGACAGGAGGAGGAAGAACGGGGAAAGGATTAGAGCATTTAAGCGGCAGCTGAATCTTGGGAAAATAGAAAAGTTAAGCTCTGAAGTCTCTACTGATGCATATGAACCAGAATCCCTGGGAGGCTCTTAACTTTGCCAAATTTGGGCAGCTTTTCACAGGGATATAAGAATTCATATCCCTAGCATGAGGGCTATTTTTTTATGTGACCTTTTATATCCCGCTCAAAAGAAAGGAGACAGTAGAGATTCGCAGTCAGGATTTTCTTTTTTTAAACAATGGACAAAACAACATGTTTTTCTCCTAGTTCTTTGTTCTCAGAAATAGCTGAGCAGTTTTAACTGAAACTCAGAAAACAAAAGGGGAGGAAGGGAAGCCTGAGGCAGACTTCTGCTGTAGAAAATTTCAGTGCAGATTCTGAGACTCTGGCAAAACTAGAAATAACTGAAAACAGGACTTTATAATAGAGCACATTAGGTACCTTTAAATTATAGACACCCAGAAACTGGTGTGTAGAGCTGCGGCTGTTTCATTGTCTCCAGCCCTGAACTGGTGATCTCAAATAAGTGTCTCAACTTCTTAAGAGATCTGCTGGGTTCATAGCATTTTTTTGAAAGTGAGGCTGCTAACTAAGGCCCTTTGCCAAGAATCGATGTGTCGATTTTAGGCACACATTTAAAAAAAAGAACTGGGACTATGCACCCCAATAAGGTACGTAACAAGGACCCAAGCTGGTGAGCTGTCTTTCTGCTGAGCCACCACCACTACTGCCTTTAGCAACCACGTATGTATCTGCAAGACTTCCCATCTGTTAACGTCCACACCTTGGAGCGGCGTGTGAGGGCTTTGTGTTTTGTGCTTACCATCAGTGTCCATCTTCCTGGGCGCAGATTGTGGACCGTGCCCCTGCTGCTGAATTTCAGAAAGTTTGCCTCCATTCAGACTTCTGAGAGGTGTATGTCTCTGGGTCTCATGGCATGATATATCAGAAAAATCTTCAGAAACCTGGAAGTTCACTGTCAGTCTCATGTGAAGTTTGTGAAGCTACTCTGGAATTTTAAATGCCTTTTGCTCGGGAACAAATGGGACAGGCAAAACCGTGGAGCGATAATCAGAATAAGGTCACTGTATAAAGATCTGCTTGGAACATGAAATTTTAAGGAGAGCCTGTACGTGTTTGTTTGAAGAAGGGCTTCAGAGTAAGAGGTGGACAAAGTGTGGATTAAGGCCCACGTAAGGAAAAGGCTGTAATTCTAATATTAATTAGTTTCTGCATAATTAAATGTTACTCATTTTGAACAGTGGCTGTGAGCTCCCTCTGTCCTTGGCAAAGTTTGAAGTCTAATTTTATGGCTTTGACTCTTTGCTGGTGCACTGCAAGTATATATTAAGCAGTTATCCTTTTTTTTTTTTTTTACTTTTCTCGTTGTGAATGGTGCTCTGAAAGTGAGGCTAGTTATTTTGTTTATTGCAGGATGTTGGATGATGATTAGAGAAACAATTAATGCCTTTCATCACTAAAATATGTGAGAGCAAAGAATTGAAAACACTAGGAAACGTCCACCTTTCTTAGACTTTGATGTTCAGCATCTTGGCAGTCTGATACCAGTTTTGTGACTGTAGGTTATTAACAAAATGGGATTATTTCCAGAAGTTTATGAAAGCTGATACATTTTTAATTGTCTAGACTTTGCTAGGCCACCTTAAATTATGTTCTGACCGTGAAAGGTGGATTTTGTATTAGTCAGCTATGCCACGCCTAGATAGGAGATATATGTAGCCATGTTAATTTGTTGAACCTGAGGTAGATTGACCCGTGAGGTAGTAATCTGGGTTTTGCACCACTTTTATTCAGTTTCATACACAAATCAGTTGGCACAAGTGGCACAAACTCCAGTGACACCCAGCTCTTTCTCTCTATTTCATGTGAACTTAGTGAGTGTTTGAGACAAGTGTGTGGAAGGCAGCAAAATAGTGAAGATTCAGCCCAGACAAGAGTGACAGTGGTGAGAGTAAGGCTGGGAGAAAGAAACAGAATGTGTGTTGAGAAATCACCCAGAATCACGGAGTCCAAGTTGTCCTCCTTTTAGCCTGCACCTCACAAAATGCCTTTGAAAGATCCTTGAAATAGGCTTCTCACAGGACATGGATTTGAACATTGCACTGATTTTCTTGGATTGTAGTCACACTGAAGAAATCTGAGCTGGTGCCCATCTCTAGCCAAAAGGTTTTCTTCAGTCTTCCATCGCTAAAAGGTGGCAGTTGTCTAAGACCTACTGTAGGCATCTGCACCTTTTCCACTTTGAGACTTAGATGTATGCCAAATGTGTATGACCTACACCTTAAAATGATTCGAACACTGATTCTGGTGCAGACTGTAACTACCTGTCTGCAGGATGTTATAACATACCTCTGCTCTTTGCGAGATGCTCGCTGTTCACAACTGAGTGAAAGTTATTGAAAATTATTTCAGCTGGTCCTTTTAACAAGCTTTTTTTTAGGTATCTGTGTATTACCATAGATATCATCTGCAGAGATGCATAAATGATCGAGCTTTTCTCTTAATAGAAAGGAAATGGTGATAGGGGGTTTCCATGAAGGTTCTTTGATTTCAGAATTTATTCTCCCTGAGGTCCAAAATAGCCCAAATTTAACTTTCAGAACATGCTGCAGAGCTATTTTTTGCTGAGCTTTTGCTGAGGGTTGAAGAGCATGAAGCAAGCTGGGAATTTTTTTTGTGATTCTGGGTTGATTTGATTTATGTGGGCAGGGAGTTATTTGGACTGAGCAAGTAATTTTGTTTGTTATGAATATTTTTAATTAGTTATAAGCCCTCAAAACTTTGGGATAAAGACATTTTGTTTATACTTGGGAAAAAACTGAATGAAATAGATTATATATTTACGTCTTTTCTGTAATGATTTACTCTTCCTTGTAATTGTGTGTAGTGAGCAGATTATCTTTTATTTTCTGATTCAGTTTTCCTTTAAGTTTTTCTTCCCCTTTACTGGCACATCAGAGAAAATCCGTTGAATTTAACTGGGCTCTCCTTAGGCTCATGATCTTGCTTGCCAGGTCAGTTTTATAAAATTCTCTTACCTTTTCAGAAAAATGAAGCGATTTGTGGTTTTGGCTGAAATAGTTCTGATCAGCCTTTCCAAATTCTGAGGGCTACTCCTTGGCACAGCAGCCTCGTAGCTCTAAGAGACCCAGCCCTTGGCAGCGAAGCTGGAAAGATGGATGCTCATATCCTGAGTGACGGATTTGGCACGCTGCCTGCAATGCCACATTCCCCAGAAGCTTCAGATTTGTGAAATACTGAATTAGTAGCTGTTTAGTGGAAAATGATCACAAAGTGATCACAGTTAATTCTGACACTTTTTTAAAAAAGAGGGAAAAGCACAAAATTAACAATATATGAAGAATATGATGCTGTCCATCCATCTCTTTTTGCCAATGTGGGACTCTTCCCTACCAAGCATAATTCAGTGCTCTGGTTTAATGAATCAATGATACATCTATCATGAATAAGTCTTATTGTCTCTTCCCCTTCCTCCATACAGTCATCTTCTTTGCTTCTGCTCATCCCACTTAAATCATTTAAATCAAAACAAATATGAAAATATTTCCCTATAATTAGTATTTGTATTTAGCTTGCACTTCTTTCACCTTTCAGTTGTCATTAGTGTGTATAAAGATGAAAACAGAATAAAAGTTAATATTTGGGCTCATATGCCTACTTGTGCAATAGAGATATTGCTGGAAATTACTAACAGCATTCTGGTGAAGTGGGTGTACATAGCATCCAGATTATAGGTGCTCATTTTTGTGTTTGTGTATGTGGGTGGGCTTTCTGGAAGCAACTAAATGACTTAGGAACTAGAACTCCTAAATTGGGCTCTTTTTTGCAATTTTCTCACCCTACCTCTAATAGAGGCTGAACCCAAACCTCAAATGTCGGCATCCTTAAGCACTGGTAGCAGGGTGAGAAATTCAGATTGCTGCTTTGTCAGTTCAACCATTATAGAAATTTAATGTATTTTTAAATTATATCTGTATTTGATATGTGACCTCAAACATTTAGGGCTTCTTTTTTGATTCTACTTAGTCTGTACCTGGATTAGCTTTATTTCACCTTTGCAGACATCTGCGACTCAAATGTAAAAAGTCCCACAAATTGTCTGTGTGCAAAAAAATAGGCACAGGGCAGTTAAATCAAAGAGAACTAATTTGCAGAGAATCACATAAGGAAATTTATTCAGGTAAGCTGGCAAGATTGTACGAGTAAACTTCCCAAGAATGGTTCTCTTAGGCCCCGTCCTTCAGGGTGAAATACTCGTGTTTTAGGAAGCAGTTTAAAGAGATACTGCTTTTTTCTGGGAGGGTAGTGGTGGAGGAAGAGAATATGAGAGTACAAAAATAATGAATTTACAGTGTAAGCTTATTCAGAAAAGAGTCATCTGCAATTCCATCATACTAAATCTTATTATCTGACATTGGGGAGCAGTGTGTATTCTTTGTCCGTTGCTATAGATGCGTTGGGCGTAAAGTTCAGAAAGGCTTCAGTGTCTAAAATGTTGCCTCTTCCTTTTCAGCTCATTCAGATCAAAACTTGCTACTGGGAATGTCAAGCCTTCTTCCCTGTGATTCTCTGAGAATTTTGGAATTGTGGCTTTTGCTGTGCCTTCATGAGCAGGCTGGGGCAGAGCTGAGACGAGCCATGTTGGGCAGAGCTCAGGTATTTGAGTTTCAGCTAGAAGAGATTTATTTATATTTGTGAGGTTTTTTTTGGTTTTGGTTTTGGTTTGGTTTGGTTTGGTTTGGTTTGGTTTTTCCCTGGGCCATTTCCTAAATGCCTTTGGATATTATAGAACGTGGATATAATCCTGAGAAGATCCTATTTTGGATTATTTAATTCTCATAAAAACCCACAGAAAATATTAATGTGTGAACAAATATGCCATTACATTAAGTAGACACCTGTAGAAAGAATGTAAATATATGAATTCATGTATATCATGTTAAACTTAATCTGAAATTAGGGCAGATCCTGCTAATGAGACAAATGTCTTTCCCCTTCCATTGAGAATAGGAGCCTGATCTGACACATTTTCTCTTTTAAAAACACCAGGTCCAATTTATTTCCTGTGACAGAAGAGAAAGGGACTCCATCAAATCTATCAGAATAAGCCATTTTTAAGAGCACATTTAAATAAATGGACTTCTGGATATTCTCTGAAAGAACAAGGGTGGAGAGAAAGAAAGGGGGGGTGATGATTGTAGAAGCATCTTATTATAGTTTTAATTTAGATGGGCTTTGGTGCTAATGATTCATTAGGTTATGCCCTTTAAATGGTCTTGTCTTGAAAATGCCAACATTTTGAAGCAGACTTGAATATATTTCTCAGACATCAGATCTTGCACTTGTTATTAAGATGGGCTTTTTATTTTTTTTTAATTTAAGAACATCTTGTAAATTATATATGCTGCAGAACTTTTGCAGTTTTGCTTTCTGCCTCTGGACTGACTGGGGGAGGTAGTAACACACTGAATTAATGTCTGTGTTTCATTACTTGGAGTAACGCTGTGGTGATGAGATATCTGCAAGGCTCGAAAAGATGAACACGAATTATCATTTCAAGTCCCAGCTACTTACAGAACACAGAGGAAAGCAGGAAAAGACTGGTATATGCAGGACTTTGAGGGATGTAGGGTAGAGGCTGATTTGTTACTATTCTTTCTTTAATTTCTGGTGTTTTCATGACAGCATAAGTCAGCTTTTTTCCTTGTTGCCTTAATGTCAAGTCTTGTAGCAGTGTGAGGAAGGTGACTTAACGCCGTTTGCTCCATTGCCTTGTCTTTTATATAGATTTTATATCTGTTGATGATTTTTTTTCAGTATCCCTGCACCACATGGGAGCTGTGGTCACAGGACAGAACTGCCCCGTGCTGAGCAATGCACAAACCCAGAGCAGCCGTGGAGGCAGGCGAAGGGGAGACAAAGGGAAAACGGAAGGGAAAACATCTCTGTACACGGTAGTTTAATGTTGAAGCATTTGATTTTTTGGGTGCCTTGGGAAGAGTTTAAAAGAAGGAAGGCAATTGGCATGGCTTTGTGGGTGTTTGCAGAGAACTCTTTCAAAACCTGTGATGTGCTATGAGAGAAAACATACACTGACAGTCTGGAAATGTGACAAGTAGCTTGTAAAGAATGACATCGTGACCTGATGGTGAAAGAGAAATCATAGGGTAGGGGAAAACAAATATGTCGCGTCTGATGCAGTAGAAAGGAGAAACCAGAGAGCACAGTGAGAGAAATTACATGGGCCCACCCTAAAACAGTGGACTTCAGATAATGGACTTCACAGCAGTGTTTTGCATGAGTAAGGTTGCATAAGGTCAAGGCCAGAGGAAAGGCAGTTGTCATAACTGTGAAGTAATTGGTATGAATGTATAGAAAAGTGGATCTCAGGACTTGGAAGGAGTTTAAATGTGAGGGTCTAGAGCTCTAAGTCAAAGCTGACAACCGAGTTATTGACCAGACTGACAGGACCGTGGTCGTGTTTGCAGTGATTGATTGCAAAGGGAGGTGTGGAGTCTGCATTGGTGGTGAGACACCCACGAGAAGGAAACTGGCTCAGATCCTAAGTCAGACAGGAGAGGAGGAGTCTGGAAAACAGAACTGGTGAATTTGTGAACTGCTCGGGTGGCTATGTTTGTTTAGAGAGGAGATTACTCAGAGGGAGAGCTTGCCTTCACTGGAATAAAACAAAAAATCTGGGGTGAAAGGTCATCTGCATTGGATATTGAGTGGGAAAAAACCTGACACTGAAAAGTCAAAACTTTATAAAAAATTTCAATAAAGGCTTGAATCTGGAAAAATAGTCTAACAGGCTTAGACTGCTTGCTGAAAAAAACCACTTGCCATCATGATAGTAATTTCTCTAAATTCTTTAACAATGATCATAACTTAGGATGTGATCTCTTAAGCTGCTCTTCAGGAGTTTGGCTGCCCAGACCACCTGTGAAACTAAAAGCTTAAATGGTGTTGATAAAAATGAGACGGAGTAGAAAGTACAAGAATCGCTTCCCCCCGCCTTTTTTTTTTGAGAATCGGGAAATGGAACACCTCAATGAACAGGAGGGATTAAAGAGAAAAGGACATATTTAGATACTAGCTAAGATTACTAAAAACTAAATCAGACTATACATGCAAGATGAAATTAAAACTCATCATCATAGAACTTCATCCAAAAATCTTTTCCAGAAAGATACTATTGAGAGTCAGGGCTGATTTTGCTGCAGTGAAGAAATTATTTAAATTTAACCTTTTCTTCTGATTATTATTTGTACATACTCCAAATGTATTCATAGCTTCACATAGCTTTTCTGCATCTCTGTTTCAGCATATGGATAACCTGTGAACTGATGACTGTGAGTTTGGTTTCAAGTTATTTCTATTTGGTTATGGCATAGGAGCAAATTTTTGTTGGACAGATGATTGTAAGCTTTAGAATTAAATTTTCATTCAAAATTTTCGTAATTAAGAATTCTGATTTTTCTCTGTGCTAATATTTTGTGAGCATTTATCCTTAAAATGTCTTGCTAAAGTCCTTGTAGAAAGAGTTTATAAGGACTGGCTTTGCTGTCAAAGACATGCTAAGGAAGTTCAAACAAAAGTTTCCAAATAGATTTATCCTTTACTTGTTCATCTTCTGCCCTTAGCATGACACTTAGAAATCAGAAAGTACACATGAGTTAATGTCTTTTAGTTCTCTCTTTGGTAAAATATAATATTAGAGTTGAATGCTAGCAGCTGCTGGCTTTTCCTTTTAATCTCTTAATGAATATCACACAATCCCTTCACTTTTCCTTCTCCTTTTTGTCTGCTGCTTTCCTTCCTTTGTACCCCCAAATCTTTTCTTCCACCTATTCAGTCCTGTCCTTATTTTCAGTGTTACATTAGCACTGAGTAAGAAAAGATGCAATAATGCTGGTGAGGACTAGGCCTTTTGGCTTGCTTCTGCAAATAATTATTCTTCTGTGTGCCTAATTATTCTGCACATAATTCCATTTAAAGAGTAAATTTTGAAACTTCTGCAGTGCTTGGACTTTGGGAAACACACCTTGAGAGGGTATTTAGGATACTCAGTAGAGGATGGCCTTTTCAAAAGGTGGAGCAAAACTGGTTATAGCTAAAGATCAAACACCATTCTGCTGATTCAAAATTACAGTAACCTTTAAAAAAACCCAACCCACATTAAAAACATCGTCTGTAGGTTCACACTGTGTTACGAGCAGACTGGTTTCATTAAAGCAACAAGGTTGTTTCATTGACAATAAGCTCTCTCTTATGACATTGGTAGACCTCTTGCATGGTCTCTTGTTTTATTTGACATCTTGTTATGAAATATAGGTATCTAATGTAAGCCAATGAAGATGCTCCAAAGTATTCCTATGGGAGTGGTAGCTGACTACCAGGGTACTTTCGATACTGGGGGTTTTACTGTATTAAACAGCTACAGTTACTTTACAGACCTCAGAAAATGCATGAAATGGCCTTTGCATTTATTTTACGCTTCTGGGAGCTGCATATTTGGAACTTTAGATATAATCATTGTATATGCTTTAATTATGATTGCACAATATAGAATTGTGAAGTGACTAAACATCAGAAGGAAAGGAGTCTATTAGCACGCTCCTCCAAAGAAATCGATAGATTTCAAAAACTTAGCAATGGAAGTTTGTTACGGTCTCTGCTAGCTCTTATTTAAAGACTGGAGCTCCATGAGAGTGTGAGAGTACCAGTGCGATCATGGAGTCAGTGATCCAAGTTGTATGAGGGAAACTTCTCACTAGAAAATGAATCCTTTGTGATCATCAGTCAGGTTTTCCACAAGCATAAAGTGTTGACCTATTGTCACTGATTTCAGTGGGAATAAAGTTAGACTGCTTTTGAAAATGGAATCCATATTTTTAAATGTATTGAACGGTCCAGAATTAGTGCTATTTCAGTAGTAGTAAACACTTGGCTTTTACATTTCCATAATGCCCCTGTCAAGTACAGCATGCAATCGAGTCATTGCTAAACAGTGGTTCCTAACATATGGCCAGTCTCGGGAGGCAGCTCAAACATTAGCAATTAGCATGTTTTGTCACAATGTTATTTTCAGAGTGTACAGTTTAATTAAAATAGGTAGCAGTGAAACGGTCAGCTGTTTAAACATGAGAAAGATACCTCAGGATTTATACTGGCTGAAGTTTATAATGGCATGCATTTTGACAAGTTTAGCTAGGAAACATTTCAGACGTGGTTAAATTATTTAGAAATGTAAGTCCTTGTGACTGTGAATTAATTAACTAGAGGGACTTTTAAAAGTTGCCCAGCTATCAAAAGTATTATTGCATAAACCAGTAGTTGGGTATGTCACTGTAATCTATCATGTATATTTAACCTATAGCAAAATTAATTCATTATCTTGTGATATTGCTAGGAATTTATATGCTTTCTTGATCATTGAGAATTAATTGGTTCTGTGACTCAGCTACCTAATCTGGGAGACAGAGTCTGAGTATGAGAAGTAGGGAACCTAAATCTATAGTTAGCCAAATAAGTGGTCTGAGATTTCGCTTTTTGTGCCACCAGGAACCGGACTTGGATAAACGTGAATGTCTCAATAGTATAAGTCTGCACATAAAGTTCCACTTCATAAATGATATCTAGCCATAGATTTCTATGCATACAACTCTACATCTACATATATGTAGGCATTTATGAATGCAATTAATGAAACTTCATGCCTAGAAAAAAAGCATAGGAATTTTAAGTTTACAGTGTTTTAGGTTTTTTTGGGGGAGGGAGTGTTGGGGAGAGTATTCTCAGTGGACAAGGATTTCCGATATGAAATTTACCAGCAGTGTAAATAACTATTCCCAGCACAACATTAGACCTAGAATTTAATGTCATAACACAAGCACTTCTCCCTTTTTTTTGTGGACATTTTATTTTCCCACACCATGAACTTCTAAGGCTTGATTTTTCAGAAAAGAGCACCCACAGCTCCATATGAAATCAGTGGGAGTATGGGGGCTTAACATTTCTGAAAATTGGGCTTATTTCTGTTCATAAAGTATTGGTTACAAATAAATTTCTCTACAGATTTTTTTATTAATTGGGACAGATTAAATTAAGGTTTTTTAGAAAGTCTCTGTTAGGCAGTGGTGAGCCTTTTAACAGAGGGAACAGAATCTGCTTGATATCTTCCCCATTTAAATTGTCACTTTCTTCCTCCCTATGCCTGATTATACAGCTATAAATTGAGTAAAAATTCCCATTTACCTAATTGGGTTATTGAATGTCAAGCCTGTTTGCTAAAGATTGTAAAAGATGAGAGTAATATTTGCATTAAAAAAATCCTCTCTTGCCTTTCCCTTGCTTTCCCTTCTGCATTTGACCAGCTTCATGAAACAAGGGAAAAGATAGGAGCATCCTTCCCATTTTTTTTACAGACAGTGAAAGTGTGACTGCATTTCCAAGAAGAAATTTTGCAAGGCTGGCCTGTGTCATGGGCAACAGTCTATTGCTGGAACAAGAGCATGGGTGAGGTTGAGGAGAGCCTGGGGTTGCTTGTCATGGGATGGGGAACTGCTGCTGCCTGCTTTTCTCTGTCTGGGTGTCCCGTTAAGGACAAGGGTTGGGTCAGCTTTCCCTGATAAGCTGTTCTTGGTTATTTGCACATCTTAAGCTGAACCAGCACAGCAGCATGAAGAGTAGTTACTGAAATTAATAAAGGTGTGTCCTGAATGTTGCCTCACGCATAGCTTTCGCTGCTTTCTTACAACTAAAGGGGCCGTTATTGTCAAGCACACCTCCGCTGTGTCCCTGCAGTAAGGTTGGAGCAAGCCTATATCGCAGGAAACATGAATCTGCTCACGTGTTTTGTTCTAATAGATGTACTTTTTAACCTGGAGATTTTATAGAACTGCATATCTGTGTTTTTATAGCATCCACATGACCTTTGAGATAAAAAGAGGTCTTTTCTTTTAACTCCCAAGTTCACAACTGGTCTGATAGCTCCTTAGATAAAACTGTGATGGCCATGGTGTAAATGCTGAGATAGTTGCTACAGATAGATAGATAGACTGAACTTTAAAAATTCATCTCCTATCTGTCATCATACCCTACACTGGTAAGAGAATGCAATATTTAATATCATACTGTACTTTTTTAAATTCCTCAACTCAACCTTTTTTGCTATTATATTGTAATTTTTTAATTTGTCGAGTTTAAGTGCCTCCATTTACATGTACCTCAGGAGAGCCTCATTTGTCCCTGAAAACTGGAGATGGATGCTCCCACTGAAAGCTGCACTGCAGGGTGACTCCTGCCCTTCGCTGCTCCTCGGCAGCCTGGGTCTCCCCATGGGCTGGGAGAAGATGCCAGGTGAGGGTGGTCCGTGCTGCCGGGCACTGCGTCCATGTCACTGAACCGCAAGGACGAGTGGTGGGAGCGCAGTGTGCGGTGGGAGGGTCGCACCGGGGAGCTACTGGCACACCTGTGTAAGGGAAATCTGTACATGTGTGGGGGAAGTACTAATAATTGTCTTTAAACTGGGAGAGTAAACATTAAGAACAGTTGCAGCTCCACTGGGCATCAACCTGAAGAGCTCTCAGCTGTTGTGGAGCTTCCAGACCAGTAGAGAAGTCCTTCTGCAATTAGATACTGGGCAGTGCTGGTGAGTGTGTGGGTTGGAAGCAGAGGGGCTCTGTGCCTGCTTTTAGCAAAATAATTTGAACTGGCTGTCCTGTTCTTCCCTTTATATTGTCTCTTACTGTGACTAAGAGTGATTCTCTGGCTTTGTGTTTAAAAGTAATGTGATGGGAACACAGCAAACAAGGTGGAAGACCAGAGAAGACTTGGAGAATGAGATGCAAGCCATATTACACAGTCATTCAGTTAAAACATACGATAAAGGACAAGAAAACAAAACATTTCTACAAACAAGAGGAGTTACAGATACTGTAATTGGAACTAAAATGTTCCCTTACATGTCTTTGACATGTACATGTTGTGACGTACAATGTCTTGTCTTTTGGCTGCTGGTGATGACTCTTTCATCCAGCAACTGACTGCATCCACCGTTTTTGCGTGTCTGTGTGTAGGGGATGCAGATATTTCACAGTAGTTTTAGCCAACATCCTTTCTGTCTTAATCCCTTCCATTTACATATCCCATCCAACATAGTCAGCTTGAGCTGCTGCTGATCTCAAATCCACTAGCTCAATATATGGTTGCTCCCTAGAGAACTTGGCTTGCTCTTGGCCCTCTCCAAGGCATTTTAGGGTAACCACATTCATACAGTGTTTCAACAAAATGGTACTGTTTCTTTCCTACAGCACCCTCATTACACTGTTTGCTTAGGCTTGAATTCCCCACCAGTTTCAAGCTAGGGAAAACACTGTCATCAGAATACTATTTCTTGTATCATTGCAACGTCATTTATGACATATGACCACTGTTCAAGACACCCCATGTAACCATGCTTTTACAAGAGGGAGAAAGGAGGCTTAGAGATGAAGTGATTTGTCCAACCTCATGGCATAGCTCAGTGACAGAGATGAAGGTAGGGGCCAGGTCTCTTGGGACCTATTTGCATTTGTATTAGTTGTATATACGTCAGTGCTATATCTGCGAATGGTAGTTGTGGATGAAGGTAGTGCAATCATTGCTGTTGCTCGTGTGAGCCTAGAAGTATTTCACTGGCCAGTGGGGAAAGTTCTTATTTCATTGCCATGTTAGAGAACCATGCTAGGACCTAAAGCAATTTCTAGCCACCCAGGTATTGCCTTCTGTTTAATGCTACAGGTATAGTGTGGCCACTGCACAAAAGCAACAGCGAAACTGTTTACACTGAAAGGAGGTTAGACTAGGTCGTGTATTATCTGTTGAATATAAGGAGCATACAGCATAGCCTGAATAACCTGAGTACTTCTGAACAGTGGAAGAGGATTGTTATCTAGCTGTGTGATACCTAAAATTGTACATGTTTGCCTCAAAAGGACCTGTGCATGTTGTTAATCTAAAAAACTACCTACCATGAAAGAAAAGTATCTTCTGTTGGATTGGATGCATAGAAACACTTGGACTATTAAACACTTGGACTATTAATAATTTATTTTTAGTTAATATTTTAACCAAATTTCACGGGCTAGAGGGGAACTGGTCTTTTTTCCCTTGTTCATGAGCATCCCTGACATAGTAAAGTAACGTTTATATTGCCCATTCGTGCACGTGTTTGTCAAAATAATTTCTTATAACACTCTTAGAGAGGAAAAAAGATGCGTGAAAAGTAACATCAAAGTGTTTTCAAATAGAATAAAAGTTTTATTTAAAATATATGCAAACAATAAAGCTGGCAAGAATGGTTCAGCCTTTATGATTTGCTCTAAGAGTGATCAGTGAAAGAAAAAGAGCATAGCTCTTAAAAATAATCCTTGGGTTTTTCATGCAGTTTAGAGGGCTTAAAATATATCTTCTATAAAGACTCCATGACAAATCTGATATTACTTGTACATAGAGACGATAAGCAAAAATCTGCTTATATTAAGGTGAAAATGTGGATATTGACTTCAAATTGGGCTTTTCTTGATGGTCTTTATTGGGATTTGAGTGAGCTGCTGCTCTAGCAGAGGCATTGTTGACTCTTTTTAATGTGGACCCTTTTCCTGGTGTGCAGGAAAAGCTATTCCATTTAGAGGAGGACTTCAGTATTTTAAAAAATTGACTTTTCTGTTGAGTATGTTTAAATCTTTCCTGGTAAGATTTGAAATGGAGCAGAAGGCCAGAGATGTGCCAGCCAACTATGCTGGTCCATCCAGGTTAGACTGATGGACTCCGGAAGAGGAATCTGGGTGAAGTTTTACAGCCAAAACTCTCACAGCTGAAAAAGGTTGATCAAAATTCCTGCAGTTTGAGGTAGACAGCAAAAGCTTGCATGCATTCAACAATCAATTAGACCAATTCATGGAAAGAAAGTCCACACTGTCTATGAATTGTGGAGACACCACAGTTGTGGAAAGTGGGAGCTGGGACACTATATCTAGGAAATATCGCAGGTTCCTCTCCTTGACAGACTGCTGGTGGGCATGGGATACTGGGCCAGATGGATATGGCCTCATATGGCCTTTTTTACATTTTTATGAAACACGTATACTTTGCAATAGGTGTTATAATGTGCCAGTGTGAGTGTATGTAGGGCATGGAGGGCAGGAAGCTCAAAAAAATTAAAACATCTCATATGGACACCTTTCCAACAAATAACTCTCAGATTAAAATAATGAATCACTTCTTTTGTTCCCTTATATTTCACTGAAAAACATGCACAAAAAGTTCAAGTTAAACGTTTCTGTTCATGAGGATTTCAAAGAATGTTATTTCTTCATTTTGGGGGATGGATGGCACACCATAAAATACAGTTGTTCATATGGTTTCCTTTGGGCCATGAGGACTTATGGCCCGTTATGCCCTAGAGCTGTGATGCCAAAGAGCGGAAGGTACAGAGGGACAGGGAAGGTGAAAAAGACCATCAGGAAAACAGTTATTCCAGCGACAGGGCTTTGCCAAGGAAAGCTGATGGCTTCCATCAGCTCTTTGCTGTGCAAACGAACTGTCAGCAAAACGTTTCCATTTTGCCACACTGTTCCAATCATACTTGCTGTAAGTGGCCTTTGGGGTGGTTGACTTCAAAAAGCCAGAAATATGTTGTGGAGTTGAGGGCATGCAACATGGCCTGACAAAATGGGACGGGGACAGTGGGGGCGGTCACTTCCAGTTTGTTTTTCTGAGACTCAGCTTTGGTGTCAGCTTGCTGAGAAGGCAGGCATTACTGTATGGCTTAACATATATGTGTCTGGACTGTACCAAAATCACTGTGCTTGGCTTCCTTATGTTTCCTGATTGCAAGAATTTACAGTGTTTAGTATAGGTGTATGATACTGGATGAAAATACTCTACTTCCTGCTTCCATGTGTACTTACATTTCTGTAAATGTATAAAAAAAATTATAAAAAAATGTATTAAAAAAATTTAACTATATTTTTACAGAGGTGAACAACTGACAAAACCCAAGTCATTTAACAAAGCAACTAACATGGATTTTAAAGGATAGTGCTATGCTTACTGGGGGTTATGGCCATGTTCCTGCCAACACTTATGCTCCCATATTTTATCATAAGTCGTAGCAGTTTTTAGGTTGTTGGATTTTCTTTTTTTTTTTTTTTGGTACAGGCACAGTCTGAACTACTTTATCTTGTAAAGAAGAGTATTCAGATGTGATGTTCTGAGTGAACATAATTTTGGATGAAGTTCACTTTATTTTATTTTGGTTTATTTACTTTTCTTGGGACACATCCAGACCTGGTGAGTTATTAAAGAACAGGGTTATACCCACAGCTTCTCAAATAAGTAGCAAATCATCTAAGGCAGGTGAATTAATATGACAAAATTCCAATGGGTCGCAATGTAAATTAGATAACAGGATCTTGCTGTAGACATATAGCTCCTTGACACATTACCTAACCCAGAAAAAGGACTCCTACCGCCCTTGCCTTCTCCCCTTTTCCCCTTTGTGAAACAGCAGTATAATGCACGTTGTCTGAGCCAGCAGGTTGGAGTGGTCACTTTTAATTTGCTTGAAGGCTTAGCTTTCAAAGCCCAGTGATGTGTCACAGCTAGTGGTACACTCTTGCCATAATGTACAGAGAGGTTTTGTCAAGATCAGATGGGAATGGCAATAATAGCAAATAAAAATCTAAATTAAGGAAGAGAGAGTAAATAAATTTTTAATCATACAAAATTTAATACTTATGTTAAGGAAAAGAATATTAAAAGTCATTTTATAGAGAGTGAATTTATATTGGAGCTGATTTTAAAGTTGTGCAGCTTTGAGTGATATGATAATCATGTATTTTTCTCCCCCCTCAGCTGTACTAGGGGATTGAAATTTATATACTCAATAACTAGAAAAGAATCATAAAGGATCAGGCTGGAGGAATCTGTCTCACTCCGTTTTTTCCTGTCACTCCCATAGCGATTTTAATATTTTTCTTATATCTCTGCTTATTTTCAGTGCCAAACATTGTTTTCAAATACAGTTGGCTTGGAAATGAGTACTTGAAGCTGCAAGCTTGTCGGCAAACTACCATGATTTCCAGGTACTACAATGAAATCTTTAGCTATAAAAAATATAAAATAAAAATAGGATGCCAGTCTCCTGCCAGCTGTAAATGCAACTAAATAGTCTTCTTGTGTGCTTTAATATTTTTAACTATTTTAAGCATTTGACTCTTGCTTTTTTTTTGTCTTGGTACTAAGGGAAAATGGATTTGCAAAAGCTAACATAACAGCACATTTATTTCTTTCACCCTTTTCAGATAGGAATTAAAGACAGGATAGTCTGTTGAATAGACTGCCAGACTGAGAGTCAGAAAATAAGTTTCCTATTATCAATTCATTGAGAAAGTCTATTTGCTTTCCTATGCCTCAGTTTCCCATCTGTAAAATGAAGATAATGTAATTTATCATCCTGTGCAACATGCTTTGCAGTCTAGAGCTGCAAGATAGAGTGAAGTATTATGATGAAATATTTTGGGGAAAATACTGATGAGTTTTAATGATTTAATTTCTTGCTTGTTAATTTTTTTCATACTTGACTTTTGATGTACAAGCTGCTCTCCAATCTTTTCTGCGAGCTGTGGCTGGAGATGGCTGATGTATTGCGCTCCACACAGAAAATGAGGTGGGTTTTATATAAAAGCATTAAAGCCAAATGGTTACAGAGTTTCCCCTGAAAGTGTCAGTGAACCTTTTTCAGCTACCCACGGCAGAGGCAGGAAGGTAAACAGAGAATATAGGTGTATTTTCAGAATTAGTTTGAAATAAGTGGAGAGATGATCCTTCCTATTTAAAAATAAGATAACTGGTGGAATAGAAAGACATAATGTCCCTTTCCAGTACTAAATGCCTGTCATCTTTTAAAAAATCTCGGATTTATAGGCACCTCCCCGTTTTTTTCATGCCTTTCTGCTTGACATGTTATGATGGCACACATTCAGTGTGGACATTTGCTTGAATGGGAAAGGTTTTTACCTTTGACGTGGTCTGGAAGAGTATGACAGCAAAGGCCAAAAATAAAAAATCTTCATGCTATTGCCCATGCACTAACGACATATACACTTTCCAAGAAATTCCCCCCAATTCAGTTTCAGATAGCTCACAAGAGTGAGTATTTACCTGTGTCTTTATCTGTCTCTCATCTTTGTTGTCTGACCTACACATTTAGAAGAAAATAGGGGTGAAGGTGAAGCTATTGCAACCTAGTTGAACCTGGTATAGATAGTCCATGAGTTACTGTTGGTTTGTGAAATGATGTGGATGATGTCTGATATCGGTTTCAACAGCTACTTCATTGCCGGTGGATGCTTTTGCCATCCTGAATTTTCTGAATGGCTATTCTCCCTGGACAGCCTCCAGAGTCAAGGAGCTCTGGAGGGTCCACCAAAGGGTGAGCACCAGGTTTGCACTCCTGCTCTGAACCAGTCTCTGGGTACTGGCTCTAGAGATTGCCTGTGCACCCAGATTTACGCGATGTGAACTTCAGTATCAGCAATAATGATCTCTCTGTCCAGCATGTGCAATTCTAATATAATTGATGTGGGTTTTAGGCATAAAAATGTATGATAGAAAATACATAAGCTAAAAATGGGTTTATAGTCAAAACCCACTTACTTTATAGGAAGTTAGACCAGAAATGAGGAGGTACAAAATTCAGTCAGAATATTGGATGCATCTCTAAATTTACAGAGGCTATGAGATCAAATATCTTAACTTGAAGGACCCACAGATTTTCAGAAATAGGTATGAGCACTTACTGGACACTCCCGATAGTTCTTTGTGAAGCAACGTATGATGTCTGCACTGGAGACGTTTGTCAAGCGGGTTACCCTGTGTCATTTTGGAGGAGCTGAGTGAATTAAAGCACAGGGACTGCAGGGTAGATTAAAGCCACCTTTGTGTCAGCTGGCAGAAGGTGGTGGGTTTGGAAGGACTGGATGCACTCCCTCTCCACCTCTGGGCTCTGAGATGTACCTGTTGCCACTAGGGCTTTGGTATCTGTACCTTTTGCAGTAAAAGTGGGTGGAACTCTACTTAGGTGGGAAGTGTTCCACAGTAACAAGTTGGCCAGCTGGGTGTACCAGGGGGGCTAAGATGGAGAGCAGAGAGAGAAACCATTGAGGCTATTCATGAGGCTATCTATACAAAGTATTTAAATTTCTTTACCAATGCAGGGGGCAGTGTCTAAGCTGAATGAAAGAATGAATTCAGCTTAAAGGGAAAACATGATGCCCTCCATACTTAATACTTTTAATAGAAGCAACAGATTTTGTACTTTGAAGACTTGCTTTCAGCAGTGTCTAAGGACAAGAGGCTTTAATCTTGTTAGGTGTGGGTGGACTTGTCTGTTCTGCCTGTTGTTAAACAAGAAGCTTGAATATTTGGAGTTAAAAAGCTGAAGAAAGCTGCAAATCATAAACCCACTAAAGAGACTGAGAAATAATTTCTGAAAGATGGTCCTGGGCTAGGTCAGTTATGTCCACCTTTTGATGTCAAGTCCCACTCCTACTGCATCCTTCTTACCTTTTGACTTCTCCCTGAACATCCGCTGTTGCATCACCTCTTGGCCACCTAACCACTACCCAGGCGCCTCCGGGAAACATTGCCTGCTCTCTGGGGTCGCTGCCAACTCCTTCTCTCCCTTTTCTCCTAACCCTAGGTTTAGGGTTACTTTCTCCTTGCCTCTCCAGTGCGTTATGGCTCTTTTCTGAGATGGTCCTACAAGAAGAGATCTGGCATAATTTATTGGCTTGTACTTTGAACCTGGGTTGTGCCTGGGCCTCACTTGTTGGGAGCCTGTATGCTAAAGCACTGCAGTGTAAGTGTACTGTTTAGATAGTATGTTTGAATGTATGAAAGAACAGAAAAGTTGAAAACCTATGATACAAGGAGTAATGAAAGATTTATTATGTTACAGGCTTGTTTAAAAGCTGTAGGGTTCACGGTACAATTTATTGTGCTTTTCAGTATGTACTATTTTTCTACTTGCATTCAGTTTTGTTCTG
Organism: Astur gentilis; assembly: GCF_929443795.1. Taxonomy (NCBI): domain Eukaryota; kingdom Metazoa; phylum Chordata; class Aves; order Accipitriformes; family Accipitridae; genus Astur; species Astur gentilis. The sequence goes on along the minus strand of NC_064897.1, from coordinate 13,949,598 downwards.
CTGAGACACAATTTGTCTTCTCTGTGAGCTAACTGCATGCTATTAATACCTACTCACCAGGATTTTCATAGGCTAACACTAAGATTTTAGCTCGGTGTAGCTTCTCTTTTGTTACATATTCCCCCCCCCAGCCCCCAAGCTCTGCATTCTCCCTTAGGAAAGGATGATGCTGAGGCATGGGAATAACAAGTGTGTAGTAGTTGAGATATTTGTCTTCACATCTCCTAACTGTTACACAATCACAGCTGTTCTTTTTAGAAGAGAGTTTACTAATTGCTGTCAATGATTTCAGGTTAATAGGAGGTGGTGAGTAAGTAAGTAGTAGCAGTAGTAGGATGTAAGTAAGTGGTACTAGCAGGATGTAATCCATACCCCAAAGAGCTCATATGGTACAAAAGTAGGAAGTGTATTTTACTATTGCCTTGCAGTCTCCCTTTTCATTGAGTTAGCACAAGCAGGGAGAAACCTGGGAGTTGTAACATTGCTATGAGTTCTGTAAACAAGAAAACATTTTTTTTCCCTTCTTCTTGAGAAAGAAGTGGTTCTCAAACAGCTGCTGGTGCAGCACATTGCAAAAACACTTCCTTTCACTGGGCATCAAGTATCCACCCTCCACACTGAACTTCCTCTCAAGGTTACTCCTTGAATCAAGGACTCTTCTTGTCTTGTTCTTGACAAAGACATAGTCATCACATGTTACTGTATCATAAGTGTAGGGTTAGGAAAAAAAAGGTTCCTGTTTAACAACAGGCAGAATGGACAAGTCCACATCTAACAAGATTAAAGCCTCCTGTGCTTAGATACTGTTGAAAACAAGCCTTCAAAGACCTCTTCTTTTTTCTTCCCCAAGGGCATTGACTACTCCCAGTCAACTCCCTATCTGTTGGCAGTTTACTGCAGGGCTCCTGGTAAGAGTGAACCTTGAAAGAGCATTTGGATGAGCAGAAGTGGCTAAAGCTCACTGGGAAATGCCTGTGTTTGTGGTGTGGTCTCTGCTGCCTCAGCCACATCAGGACAGGGTGTGCACACAGCAGAGCCCAGAGGAAAAGCTAGAGTGAAGCCAACCAGGCCATGCTGCTGCTGCTGCTGCACCATGCGGTAGCATGCCAGACTGACTCGGTGGGAAGCACTCTGGTAACTTTCAGCTTAGTGGAAAAGGTTTGCACATTCCTTTTATTGCTCTCTGAACTGGGATGAAGTAAAAATAACCCAGCTGAATTCCTAGAAAATGCTCAGTGACCACTTCAGCTAACTAACCCAGCAGTAAACCCTATGGCAAAAAGGCAAGAGAGAAGGGGGCAAGGTAAGCAGCAGGACGTGGGATTGATACGAGAAGAGTGAACAATGCTGTGTCCAGTGAGGTATAGGAGAAATATCTACAGGGCCAGAAATGTGCTGAAAGTGCATTTTGTGAAATGGGCCATGGACTATTTGATCATGAATGCTTTGGTTTTATACCTCAGGAGGCACATGTCAGTACTTGATCTGGACCCAGATGATTTTTTCAAGGGACAAGGTTCTCTTGGTGAATTCTTAGTACCTGGGATCTTTCCTCTGCAAGTCTCCTGCCCAGGTACTGACACAGCATTATTCTTTATCAAATCAGGGCTAACACTTCCACAGTGATAGAAATATAATTGCAGACCAGCTGAAAATTAATGTTATAGTCTTACAATCCATGTCACAATCCTGATGACATTTGTAGTACAATATTATAATGATGTGGAGGAGGGAATAATTTTAATGGTTGACCTTGGCATTCAAATAACATTTAATAGCTGCAGCTTTGCCCAGAAGATATGTATCAATGTTCAGTTTCCAGATGTGGATTTAGAATGTCCGAATTTAGTGCCTGCATAGAAAGTTTGGGTTTGTTCATCTGGTGGGGAAAATACAATTTTAATATTAAGATATGCATTTCTGTTCCAACTGCATTTTGCAGGCTCCCAGCTTGAAAGGGAGAAGCTTCATACAGACTTCCACTCTCTCTCATGTTAAAATGAGAAAGGAGAAGGATTATGCACCCATACTGTTGAATTCAATAAACAGAACAAGGGAAGTTGTCCTTGCAGAAAATAGAATTGTAAATCAATGAAAGAGTGATTAAGTGCAGAAGAAACAGAGCACTCAGTAGGGTTTGCACTAACCATGGAAGTTTCGTAGCACAGTCTCCCATCTCAAACACAACTGGGGTTTAGTTAAACAATATCTAGTGGCATAATGCCATGGATTAAAAAATGGCAAGTCATGCTCAAAACACTCCCAGAGCAGCTAAATTCCATTTTACAAAGGGAAAAGTTGGGGCACAGTAAAGGAAAAACATTCTCAAGGAACTGCTTTGTCACCTAGATCAAATAGGACTTACTTTTACCTTAGCACGTCACGCTGGTCTCTGAGTAGACCAATGGTCCTTCTTAGTACAGTGAATCCCTTTGAGGTCTGGATGAGGTGTAGTCAAAGACCTTGGACAAAAACTAGGGGTTCACAAAGGCAACTCTCTCTATACTAGTCTGACTAAGGAAGACCTAGCAAATATACATCAAGATGGACTGAGATAACTGTCCATGCCAAGAACAAAATATTGCCCATTCTGAGCCGATTTTGGTGCTTCCATATCATTTAGATGTGTAGTTTCAGTAGACAGCTGTCTGGGAAAGGTTGATAAAATGTTCTCTATATCTGATGTGTGTTAAAGCCAACACATTTAGCAATTCGTTTACTCCTGTTTCTAGTGAACTGACTTATGGGCAGAACTAGAGTGGAACTAAACTTGTTAGAAAATACCAAGTGCCAGGTCTATAATAATGTCCTCGCTTCTTGTATACATATCCTCTGCAGTCAAAGAGGTGGGTCTACCAAGTGTCTGTCTTCACTGGCATCTAAAAGCTTCATATGGTTTTGCTTTGGTTTCCATTCTGGGTGCATATCCTATTCTGAGATGTTACTGTGAGGGAGAAAAATCAGTTCAGGATGTGTAATTTGTGAATACATCTGAGAGGTAGAGAATGCCACTGCAATTGAGAGAGAAAACGAAGGGTAGAACATTTATCATATGAAAGAAAATATTATTCTTTACCCGGACATGATGTCATATTCTCTCATGATACAGGAAAGAGCTAGGGAAATGCAAAATATCCGTGGCCACGAGGGCCTCAGAATTCTCTAAGGACAACTGTGAATAGATTTGCGTGATTAGTCATACTCCATGTTTGGTTCAGTTTCAGTTTTAGTCCAAGATTGTGGACAATAGATGAAAGGCAAGAAACAGATTGACTGGTGAACACAAAGAGAGCTGTCAAAGAAGGAGCTTCAACTGAGAGAGGGGAGCAGACAAAATGGCCCTCAGGATGGCAGTGGGAATGGATCACGACAGCATACCTCCAGCACTGCTGCCTAACCTTTTGTGACATCTCCTAAATGCTTTTTGCGTTTTCCTGTCCGGTGGAATGAAATCTATCTAATATTAAAAAGGAAATTAAGGATGTACCTTTTATCATAGGGTCCTTCTGGGATTAAGCTACTCTTTCCATCATTGCATACTCTTTCCCCTTTGAAACAGAACATATTAAGAATGCAAAGGAGCACAAATATAAAAGCAAAACATCGACAAGGAGCACAGAAACATTTCAGATACTTGTCTTACTCTTTTTCACTGGGAAGCATTTCTTATTCCTCAATAAATCTCCATTATTACTTTTTTTTAAGCTTCATTGCTAACCAATGACAAAAAATTTGTCTTATATGTCCCACCATTACACATTCCATTGACATAGGGACCAAGTGGCATTATCTGGAAAGGAGAGCTCACCGTCTAGATGATTTCAGCCAATCGGAGATGATGATATTGTATTACCAGTTTCATAATATAAATGAAAAAGATGGCCTTCATTTTGATGAAAGCTGTAAAGTAGCTATTGTGCTTGTTTTGTATTGCAAGGCCCAGATGTATTATTTATGCAATTTTCCTTTTGAAAGGAAAAACTGAAAGAGACTATTTCATTTTACAGCATTCAGTCAAAGCTATTGTCTCATGAATGTGAACATTCCTGCATTTTATCAGCTTTGAATGTAGAAGGCAACTCACAGATCACACATAGAAAGGATTTTTGAAAGTTTGAAAACTGCTTTTTAAAAAAGCTAGACCCTAATGACTTGAGATATTATTTGTGCGTGTGTGTAGGCTGAATCAACACTTAGCCTATCAGAATGTACACAGAGTAGCGTCTTTTTCAAGGTCTTAAACAGCTTTGATTGAATCTTCGTGTACATTAAATTGATAATGCAAGCAGCCTGTAACACACAATATTCATAACAATAGAATACATCTTCATTTGTAAATATACACTTATATGCCAAGTCAGCATCTATCCAGGGATCTCTAAGCCACTTATCAACATGACAGCAGCCTCATGTTATTGCTCTAATACAATAAATATTGCATCTATTTCAAAGATGGGGAAACTGAGGCATGTAAATGTGAAGAGACTTGCATGGGTTATATGGCCAAGTGCTGATAGTGTGGAATAGGTTCTTGGCATCAGCCCATGAAACAGTCTGTGACACACGGAGTCTCTTTCTTGGACCTGGTGATACTCATGTCTATAGAGAAAACAATTCTTGTAGAGAGATGTTGAGATTTTTGCCTGTCCTTGACACCAGTAGAAATTGGATGCTTGCCCTTAAACATCCATACAAAGAGGTTGGTTACTCCTTGGTAGAAGGCCACATTAAAGTTTAAATTGATATTCAACCTCTTCCCCTATGAACCTAATTAAAGGCTCACAGGCTTAGATGTATCCTTTTCTTGCCTTTCCCCCCCCCCCCCCCCCCTCCCCTAAAAAAAGCCCCCACTTCTAATGCAATGCTTCTGAAGCTTGCCAGAAAAAAAATACCTGGATGTTGTCATCCACCTTTTGCTGGCCCCAATGTATTTCTCAATGCTCTTTCTTGTGTTCTGGGATAATGCAGAAATGTATATATAATATTTATATATATTTAAATGTTTGTTTTACCCACTGCCCTATCTTGGAATAAAAAATTAGTGGAACCACTCGTATCACCAATTAAGTTACACAATTAACTTCTGCTAAGGGAAGTAGATGACATTCATGAAAGTTAAATAGAAGTTATTAAATTAGAATAACAAAATAGAAATTGGATTTATATTTGCCATTTTCATACACTGGTAGATATTTCTGAGCACTAGTGTAAGAAATAAATTGTTTGTGTGGATGTTCCTGGGCAAAGTCCATGACCATAACCAAAATCAAATGCATGGTAAAATTAATTTCAGCTGGGTGTAGAGGTACTGAAGCTGCTGTTTGGAACAAAAGCCACTATATCCATTCAGATTAAGAGACACCAACAGTAGCAACGTTGCAATCTTCGCCACATTTGCAGAGGGTCACCATCCATTGTTTTCTTCTCTACAGTCCCTGGCATATTTGGCTTCCCGGGAAGGTAAGTAAATATATTGTATTTAGAAATACTTAGGGGCTGTACCCAGGGAAAACATATGGTAACATTCTCCTACAGTTTGTGTGTGCTATAACAAAAATCAAACAAAATAGGTTTACACTGAAATATGGGGCCAGTTCTGTGCTGATCTGGTACAGACATGAAAATAAGTGCTTGTCATGTAATCAAATGGAACAAATAAAGAAGAAGAAAAACTCTGATTCATGGATTGTAGTGCTAATGTTAGATTATAGTCATCTGTCAGCTGTAAGTACTGGCACTTAATACTCTGGATACTTACTTTTCTTAACTGCCTCAATTTGTATTTAAAGGTTGTTTTTTGGTGATCATTCTTGCCATGGGAATTCACTTGTTCATATATCCACAAAGTGAACACACAGTGAGTGATAATGGAGTGAATGTGATCTTTTAGAAGTTCAGATAAATGCCCATCTGTTTTTTTTATGATTCACCTTCATACATCTTTTAGTGATGGCATAAACAAATCTACTGTTTCCATTCCTGTGTCTCTAGCAGTGATGAGAAATACAGGATGTAGGAACTGGAATTATCTTGATGGAACAGCCTTTCTTAAAATCTCAGTCTGGATTAATCATACTAGTTGTATTTATATTCCTTGAGTTCTAGAAATTAAATATTTTGCTTTTGTCACAGGTATTTCTAGCATTTTCAGAGTTAGTGTGCCGCTGAAATGATCACAAGTATTTTACTTTGGGTAGTGGATAAAAAGATATACCGAAAAATAAAACTGTTGGCATACAGTGTAAATTGCTGTGGACTAGCAATTTAGCAACAGATTTGGGCAACAGGTATTGCCCTTTGGCCAACATTCCTGTCATTGTCTGAAGCAGTTGGCTTCAATTTTATACTCAGTTTTTCAGTCTGTAAAACAGAGATCATATATTTATTCATGAAAACAAAAAAAAAAGTTATTCTGTGACTGGTCAGTGATATAGGCTTGGAAGAAAATATTGTTTTATTTGGAAAATAAATCTCCATTATACATTTGAATGTGAAAGCTAGAACTGCCTGAAGAATGAGGATAGGTTCCTTCTCATAAAATGTCTTTTGCTTCATATAGAAAAATGTTGCAAGAAACACTGAATTCTTCTTAATCAAACCTTCAATTGTTAATGGTTTAGTTTAGGAAACATTCATTTAATACCTAATAGTGATCAGTAAGAGTTGTGATGCTGTACCTGCCCCATCTGGGTGCTGTACCTTTTACTGATATGGAAAGATGTCCCCTTTTCCTTCTACAGTTTTTTCTTCTCCGTGTATTTCTTCTGAGTAGCTGAAATTTCTGATTTTTGCCTCCCCCCCCCAGCCCCGCGCTTCTCTGTCTCCACCCCTCTAAGAAAGAAATAATAGACTAAGAGAGCAGAACAGGAGCACGTTGTGTCTTCTGAGCAGTCTGAACCTGAGAAGGTGGTTAGATGCCACGCAGCCTGCCCGAGATGGCTCCGCTCTGCGTGGGTGGGAAGCTCTGTAGGGCCAGTGCTGAGGTGGGTGACGTACAGCCATACGAACCCGAACATTCAGGACAGGAATGGTAAAGGAACCCTCAATATCTAGATTGTAAAAACCCTTGAAAAAAGTCAAAGGAGCAGAAGACCCAGATGGATCTTGAAGCTCTGGTTTAAGCTATGTTGTCCATCATAGTGCCACAATCCCAAGCATTAAGAAAAGATATGTAGAGTCCAGTGTTTCTGTCTCTGACACGAAAGAAATTCCCTCCACTGAAGCAAAATCCTGGCACAGAACTGCATAATAAATCCTAGATGGAGTGACAGAGACATCTCTTCTTCTCGGGAAGTTAATATGTATTACTTAAGACCTGGCAACTGCTTAGCTACAGACATACTGTTGCTTCTCTGTTAGGGTAACACTAACATCCCGGTGAGAAAGTTTACTTCTTTCACAGTTGGTCTTGTGTGCTATCAAACCATCACAGCAGCTGCTGAATTATTTATCTTTTTCCAGTGGACAAAACTAGTATTCCACCCAACACTCTTCTTGTCCAAGAGGAAAAAAAGAGTTTGAGGGAGAGAATGCATTACAAAATCTGCAGTACAAAAGTTTACCTCATTAAGCATTTAGGGTTTACATAGAGACCAGTGGCATGCAACAGCAGGCACGTCCCTAAGTGACTTTTCTGCAATCAGAATTTCATTCATTACCCAATTTTCATGCAAGTCCCCTGGCATTTGAAATATGTTTCAAGGTAGGCTTCCCAAGGGCTTTCCCTCTCCCATAATAACTGATTTGCGGTGTCCGAAGACAGATCTAAATATCTTTGGTTCAAATTACTGAAGGCCTGCAAAGCAGAATTCTCTGTCATCCTCATCACATCTCACACCTACAGAACAGATAACAGATTAATATCTGGTCTGCAAATATTTCATCAGTGTCTTCAGCTAAGGCATCTTGCATTATTTTATCTGGGGGCACCAACAGAAAAAGAGGAGGAGGTGAATGGAAATGTATTTGCACTCTACAGGAAAATGAAGGTGTGGATGGCAAAGGGAGGGAAAGGGGAAATAAGAGAAGGTTTCTCTTGGTATTACAGGAAAAGGAACAGAGCTAGTCCTGGCAAAGTTCTCTGCTCCGATTATGTATACACTTTTATTCAATCACTGTATCGCTCTGTGTCTGACACTTGGTCAATAGAGCAATCTACCACTGATCAGAATAAAACAGCCATCCTAGAACACCTTGGAATTTCATTAGTTTCTTTTCAATGTTGTCTTTATAACTAGGTGTTTACTTGGAAGAACAAACTTACAGCATGGTTCTGTGCTTTTTCACATAAAAAGTCAGTGATGTAAACATTTTTCCCATCAGAAAAACTGTTTTTAAATGATTTCCCTTTTGTAAAAAAAAAAAAGAAAAGAAAAAAAAGTATTAATATAATCAAAGCTACAGATGGATTCCTCATCTCAGAATTTAATCTGCTTTTCCCAAGGTTCAGAGATTTTGGAGTTTATATTTTTGTTATCACCTAAATGACCTCATAGTCTAAATCCATTTTCAAAAGCTTTTTCTTTTAAAAAAAATATTTATTTATTTATAATCTTTACCCTGTGATTCCTGTAAATGTGTCAATTAACAGAAATTCTTTCTGTGAGTTGCTGTGACAAGCTGGATGTAATTTTGTTGGTCCTCTCTTTCAGTATCTATTTTGTAATTCTGAGGTAAATGGAAACAAAACAGGAGAGAGACTACTGCTTAGGTTTATGGAAACTAGACATTCACTGAAGTTGTTCATAACTGCTCATAACATAGGCACCTTTAAAATTTGCTCCTTGGCTTTAAGGCACCCGCTGAGACTGCATTTCTACCTGTGTAGATACTTTGGTAGTAAATTTACCCCATTTTAATCTATTAACACTTTCTATAGAACTGTGATTAAAAAGACAATGGTTGTGTTATGTGATGATGATGATTGTGGAAAAAACGGTGCCTATTCCCAGGATAACTCAACCACGATGTGCAATTAACTGTGCTTTTACTGTACTTTTTAACCTGTTCTAATTTTTTGTCTTTTTTATTTTTACTTTTTATTTTTCTCCCATCTCTCCTATCCAGCTGGCTGCCGTATCTCAGACTAAGTAATTTTGTTTGGTTCTTTTTGGATTGTTGCCTCCTTTTCCTGGCACCCTTTTAGCTTTACTTCTGACCTTGGTTGCATCCTGCTCACAGCGGGATGCATCATGAGTCCCTATTGACAGCTGCCAACTGGTATCTTTTTCCAAGGTAAGGTGAAAACAATATGGTCTGCCGGGGGGCTGGTCCAGAGCAGGTGAGTGGCCCTGCTTTGAAAGGTTGTCTGAAAGGGCATGTTTGTCCCCAATTCTGAGATCGAATCCAAAATAAACCTGATTTCTCTCTAGGCAAAGGCTAAGGCAATCTTGCCAAGCCCTCTCTAGTCCATTGCATTAATGTCATCTATAAGCATCTTTCTTAAAGTGGGTCTGCTGAATCACTCCTCTATCTAGATATCCCCTAGGATGAAAGCAAAGAGCACCTTTGACTCAACCTATTCCCTAGGCTGAGCCAGGGAATTTGACTAAAAAATAAGATAAAAGGATCATCGAGAAATCCCCCTGAGATAATCACCTCCTTCCACTGTCACCCTCAAAACCTTTTGGGACATGAAAGTATGCATTGTGTAACCTTTTCAGTTCATATCCTTCATTCTTTCTTCTATAACATAATTTCATCCTTAATTTTTAAAGCATTGCTTCTCTCCAACACTTTCACTGTTTTATTTATTTCCTGTTCATCAGCCCTAATTCCATGTTATGCTTTTTTACTCTTGTCTCAGAATTCCTACTCAGGCTCTGATGTTTTCATACACTGCCATTTTCTTAGCTTCTCTCTTTGTCGTGGTCTTACCTTTCATTTTCCAACAGTCTTCTTCATGGTCCAGAGGAGCTTTTCTCTCTGCAGTTTTTGGCTGTGGAATAGGTGTCTTATGAAATCTTTTCTTGTTTCTTCCTCATTTGCTCCTTTAATCCATTAAGTTGTTTTAGTTTCCCTCTGCATACATCTTTCCTCAGTAGCCTTCTCCTCTGTGTTCTTCTTTCAATACGCATCTGCCTTTTCCAGATCTGCCTTCCACATTTTGAACATTTCTCCCCAACTACAACTCATTTATCTCCAATAATTGCAGATGCATACTAAAATGCTGTTTAAGAAAAAGACTACTTAAAACATGGGTGATGATATGGACGTCTTAGTGGCTAAGCTTGAAGTGTGATTGAGGCATATCATCCTATGGAAGCTGTAGCATTCTTCTACATTGATAGATGAAGAAGGAAAGCCAAGCATCAAAATGAGAAGAAGTAGGGAGGAAGGGTAGTGACCTTTAAAATCCATTGTGGATAGGTCAAGTAAATTCTTTTTATTTGTTTGGGGTCATGGTCTTTTACCATTGTCGCATTGACATATATTGAAATTAAAATGCAAACTATAAGCAGCCATCCAATCAATGCCAAGATCAGACTAACCTCAGTTCTTAGGTGAGTTCTTCTAGCATAAGTGTGCTGGCAGAGGCTTATGCAAGGTTAGGTGGTTGGTCTTTAATACAGCTGTTATGTTGTTCTTGTCAGATGTAGCGCACTCCCCAGTTTGCTCCTTATGTTGTTTACAAAATGCAGCGACAGTACATCTTTTGTCCTTGCCAGCAGATGCAGCTGTTAAAGCAGGATTTTCTTTTTTTTTTTTTGGATGTGAATTCAATAACTGTGATATGGCCTTGATGTTCAAACCACATCCCCCCCCCCCCCCCCCCCCCCCCCCCGCTATGTAAAAATGAGAAGGAAACTAACCCCAAACCTTTTCCCAAGTATGAACAGGTAGCATTTTCCTACTAGGTAATATCTCAATTTATATTTTTTTTACTGTTCTGTAGCATCTAAAGGCCTAAGATTTACAATGAATGACCTGTGATTTGAGCCTGCTTTTAACCTTCCTCTTGTGGAGGGAAGAATTTTGATAAGTAGGCATCCCCTTGCACCCTGTTTCTTTAGCAAAGTCAGAGTCATACCTTTGCCTGAAAAGAATCTTACATAAAGACTGAAGTGTAGGACCTCTGGGCTAAAACTCCTCTAGTTCTTCTGAGGCCTGGGCATCTGCAGCACTTGTCAAAGAAAACTTTCCTCATATCAGGGTGGAAAATGTAGATAGAGTTTTATAAGGAACAAGTTTTCTGCCAAGTTTAAACACTTCAAAATGAAATAGAAGTACATATGCCTAGTAGAGGATTGCAGAAGGTGTTCACCTGGTTCATTTTGCATTTGCTAAGTTTCTGAAGTAATTTTGGTCAGAAGCACTTTGAGCTTGAAACTTTTGATCTAGCTCAAATGCCCTGTAGGAATCATTGAAAAGTGAATAATGGCACCTTCAGCTGATGGGGTGGGAAGGTGGGAAGCAAAGAGTTCAGTATCTGGGACCACATCTTGCGAAGATGCTTTAATATTTTGCAGTCCCAGGGGCATATACTGGCATACCCCCAAACCTCATTTAATAAAATTGTACCTGATGCATGAGATATAGCTGGTAGCAAGGACACTCCACTAAGAGAAGAACTTATTTAGGGAAGGGAGGAGGCTGCACTAGGATGGGCTTGATATAAGAGTAGTAGAAACCATAGACAGTTAAAATGGGTTTAGGAGTAAGTTCTGAAGCTCAGTGTTAGGGGTTCGTCCTTTTGTGATTTACTTGAAGCAACTCAAAATGAAACAGCAGAAACCTCTACGTTTTACCTGGTTCAAACGGTAGTTCAAGTCATCAATCAGCCCAAGTCTGTAACTGTAAATATACATATGCCTGTGCTCATTTGAACTGTTCTTGAACAGCTTTGCTCTTGAAACCACCTATATTGATTATGAATTGTTCCTTCTTAAGAGCAGATTTGTGCAGTTCTACCTAAGAAAAGCTTGTTTTAAAATTTAGTGTTAGTTTTGTAAATGGTTATATTGGAATTGGCTTTCTTGTTTTTTTGCTATTTTTTTCAGTAAACCACTGCATAGCAACACATTTGGGCAGAAATATACAACTGTTACAGGTATTAAATGAAAATAATTTGATGCTATTATCAAGCTAATGGACAAAACGATAACTATGTTGACTACCAAAATTACATATCATAAAGAAATAGAAGAGAGGACCATACATTTTTCTTCACTGCCTGTTCTGTACTAAACCAATGTGTTTTCTTTGGACTGTGAATAGCATAGGCTGCTTCCTCAGCAAGATTTTGTAAGCTTTCCTACTAGGTTGCATTTATTTTATTTGTATTTTTATTTTTTGCTTAATTTTCTTTCCAGAACAAATCTGAATTGCAGATGTCTGTAGCAGAAAACTACTGCAGTTTGAAAACTGGTGGTATCTTTTTCTGGTTCTGAGAAAACTGTGATATAATACTGTTTCTGTGGGTGAAAATTGCAGGTATATGTATGGTGAGGACACTCCGAGAAATTACTTCTATGTGTTTTCAATAGATTTATTACTTTTTTACTATGGTGGCATTTTCCTCTCTTTGGTGCTGGTAGTGCTTTCAGAAAGACAAAATAAAAACAAAAAATGTGTAAATATTAGCCTTTGCTGAAGTTTACAGACTGAATCTAAAGTAAATTCTGGTGTTCTAAAAAAAAAATAAATATAAGGTTTGATCTTTAAGGATAAGACAGGCACTTCACCTATAGCTCTTTCAACATTGGATTGTGATGAGATGATCCATAGCTCTCAACTTACAGCGTCAAGGTATTCTTTATGGGGAGTTCAGTATTTTGTAATTTTCTTGGTCTGTTTGACTCCAGGAAGACTATGAAGATGTATCTAATTGCTGATAATTTTATTTTCTAGGGAGTGGAGTTGGACATGACTTTAGACTACTACTTGATTTCTCTGTGATCTGTCAGTCTGTCTCTAATACTCTTTACTTCTAATGAAATTTAGCAAAAGCTTATGAAGATGAATTAACGTTTTTGAAATGCTAAAATACTGAAGTAAGGAGTGCCACACAGTGAAAGATATGGAATAAAGACTTAGATTTTTTAATCTGATAATACAGATAATACAGATAATACAGATAATACACCTGATAATACAGGCAGGTGATTGCTCAACATACAGAGCTATGCAAAAGCTCACTCTAAAAAAATGCAAAATATTATTGGCTGGAATATAACTCCAGACTTCAAGGCAGGTGTTTAGGTTTTTAACTACTTCAGTATAGAAAAAGTAAGTCTTCAATAAAAATAAGTCAGTAGCAACATTACTAGCTAGCATAAGAAAATAAATACTAATATTTCAGTCACATCATCCCTACCTCAATAGTTAAATCTCCCAAAACTATCTGAATAGCCTGTCAAGAAAAAAAAGATTCTTAAACACTTCTTCTGCCTTAGCCCTTGAACATTCTGCTTTATCTAAGGGATACAAAAATGTCAATGAGGACAGTGGTTGTATAATCATCTGCCCAATGTTGAAGAATATGCAATGTGTTACTAGTGCAAGCTATAACTAGACAATGTATAAGGGAAATGTCCCCCAGTAAATGCACCCCTTCAGTGTCTCCTTGTTTATCCAAATCTGAATGAGGAACAGTGCATTAGAAAACCAGGGTAAAATATTCCATCATATACAATAGCTTATGCTGGACAAGTAATAGGGTAGGAAAATATATTAAACTGCAACTCTGATCCTTGTTGAAAAGTTTACAGTTTGGCTGAGTTAACTTCCCTCTCCTCTCTCCCATGATCCAAGATGCTGTTATAAATTGAGATATATGAACTGAGGCACCAATTTGGTAGCTGCTTTTTTTTTCTTCTTTCTTTCCCAGCTCATAGATATTAAATTTTGTATTGGGCATTCAAAGTTGTTTTCTGCCATGAGGCTAGAGGCCTTCCCACTGTACTGAGGTCAATTGGTTTAAAATGTGCTGGAGGTAGGAAATATATAATATTTTCCCCCACCTTTTTAGGGCTTTCAAACTATTTTACCTCCTTAGAGTCAAGAGTAGAAAGTCTGTAAAGAAATGAATTATTAATGTTTGATTTTTCTCAGCAACAGAAACTTTTTACCCAAGGAGTAGCATTTCTACCATGCTTTTGGACATTTTCTTCCTTATATCAAATTCTGACCCTTTGGTAAGGTGTCTTCTTTTGACTCACAGATTTGCTGACTTTCATAAACACACTGCCTTTACTTTTAATCAGTGCAAAAGTTCAGTTTGGGGAGCTTGGTGGTCAGATTATAATCAGAACTACATCTAACAGAATGCTGGCAAAATAAAATAAAACCAAAAATCCAGTATGCAGAAAAATGTGAATATGGATGGAGCTGTGTTTTTAAAAAAGGTTCTGCCTGCCCCCATTTGCACAAATCTCCATGTGTCAAAGAACAGAGGGATGACAGAAGAGGTGGTAGCTCATTGCCAAGTGTTACATATGCTTTCTGCTTGTTCCAGAAAAGTTGTAGCAGCATTGTAGGATATTCCTTTTGACCTGGCTTGTTAGCTGGTGTTAAAATTCTGTGTAAAACTGCTGATGGTTTCCTATTGAGTCATTAGAGCATGTTAGACTAGTTACACTACCCTGGAGATGAAGAAGAAGACAAGGGCTCATCAGAAGAACCTTTCAAGTTGTTCAGGACAGGAAGAAACTCAGACTCTTAATTTTTTTTTTATAATTTTAGTTTCTTCACTGTCGTGGTTTAAGCCCAGCCGGTAACAAAGCACCACGCAGCCGCTCGTTCACTCCTCCCCCCCCGGCCCTGGTGGGATGAGAAGAAAATATAAAGAATTGCTCGTGGGTCAAGACAAAAACAGGGAGGGATCACTCACCACTTACGGTCACAGGCAAAAGACAGGCCTAACTTGGGGAAAATCAAAGTCAATTTAATTTACTATGAATCAAATCCAAATAAGGATAATGAGAAGTAAACCCAAATCTTAAAACACCTTCCCCCCACCCCTCCCTCCTGCCTGGCTCAACTCCACTCCCGGATTCTCTGCCTACCCCCCACAGCAGCGCAGGGGGACGGGAAATGGGGGTTGGGGTCAGCTCCCCACCCCTTGTCTCTGCCGCTCCTTCCTCCTCAGGGGGAGGACTCCTCACTCATCCCCTGCTCCACCGTGGGGTCCCTCCCACGGGAGACAGTCCTCCACGAACTTCTCCAATGTAAGTCCTTCCCATGGGCTGATCTTCAGTCACAGCCTGCTCCACTCCAGGGAGCGGCGGCCATCTTGGGGGGCATCCACTTGCTCTGGCGTGGGCTCCTCTCTCCCCGGGCTGCAGGTGGGCATCTGCTCCCCCGCCCCCCTCCGTGGGCTGGGGGGACACAGCCTGCCGCCTGGTCTCCCCACGGGCTGCAGGGGCAGCCCCTCCTTTGGTGCTCCTCCTCCCCTCCTTCTTCACTGACCTCGGTGTCTGCAGAGGGGTTCCTCTCACATTCCAATTCCCCCACTCACTGCACGTTCCCCTTCTGAAATCTGTTCTCCCAGAGGTGCTACCACCATCGCTGATGGGCTTGGCCTTGGCCTTGGCCAGAGGCGGGTCTGACTTGGAGCCGGGGAAGCTTCTAGCAGCTGCTCACAGGAGAAGCTGTAGCCCCTCCTTCACTACCCAAACCCACCATACAAACCCAAAACATTCATATAATCTATATCCCCTCCAAGGCATGAGTCTTAACCTTATTGAGACTATATAAGCTGTAGTTTGAAGCTGTATGCTTATAAATAGAAAACTAGACAGACTCCTATGCCATATATATCCCAATGCCACAGTCATTTCCTGGCATTGATAGTCTACAAGCATGTAAACAAGGTTTCCGCCAAAACTGCCACATGGGATGAACCAAGATACAATTTAAACATTAGCCTAGAGGTCAGCTACCCTGATCAGGACCAATATGATTGTGAAGTCATGGTCATCTAATAATTTGTCCTCATATTCATGAATTGAAAAAAACATACATTGCGTATCAAGTATCAGACCATAGGGAAAATGGCTAGTCCAATGATCCTTGAAAGATTTTGGGAGGAGAAAGAGTTTGAAATCAGGGTACCCTAAATTAGAGTCTAAGCAATCATCTTGATACTTTTTTCCTTACCTGGTTAAGATGAGAGAAGTGGACTGAGACTTAATGTAAGAAAAACTGCAAGGCTGGTGGATCAGTTCTGGTCCAGAGGTACAGGCCAGTCTTTCCCAATCCCAGAGAAAGTGTGGTGAGGATCATTAGACAAGATAGAGTCTAAATATCCTTCTCAAGAGAGGTAATGAGTATTTTAGACCTTCTGGTTCAGAATAGATTTTGTGGTGAAGAATGACGTAGCAGAGGATAAGACTCAGCTTCAGTGTTGCTGAATTCTTATGAAAGGGTGCTGGGGACTATAGGGGAGCATCATGTTGTCACTGGTACATGACTTGTACCAGGCTAGGGAAGCACTGTTTCCAGACAGAAGTCACGACAAAAGGAATTCTCTCCTCGGAAAAATGAGGGTTTTTTTACTTCTCTCATAGAGGAGAGTGGTTTCTTGCCTATATCCCTGCTTTTCAAAAAGCATTGATGTTTATGCCAATGCACATCTCTACCTCTGAACCCTAAACCAGTTATTTTCCCTTGACAAGACGAAGGCGCATACAGACATCCATATTTACCAGATATATGTCACATCAAACCCAGTGTTTGCATTTACTGTCGCTGTTTGGCTTATCTCTGGAAGCCTTCAAGACCTTTTTAGGTATTTAAATCCATGTAACTAAAATGTTTGTTTGCTGTATAGCCCTTCACATTCACACAAAATGGCATCAATTGTGACAATTAGATATTTAAATAATTCAGTGTAAATACATGTAAATTAGGTTATCAGAACTTGCTTTATTTTATGTATGGTATTGCCAGAATGTATCTAACCTAAAAAAAAAAGTCCAAAAGAAATTTCCTGAAAATCTCAACTACAGCGTGCTCATGTTTTCCACAATCCTGACAAATATTGGAGTGCTGATTTGAGAGGGTTGACTTGCAGAACAGATCAATAATGCTTTAGTAATCACTATATTTAGTGAAAGTACCATCTTTGTCTTTCATTGCTTCAGCCTCTCAGAAAAAGTAACTGATTAATTTCCTACTGTACAGATGTTTTTATCCCAATTTAATACGTGATGTAGTGTTTTTAAAGGCCCAACATTTTAAGATGTATTAATTCCATGTTTGCATTTCACACACATCTGGGTGAGAGTGCTATAGCTGACACTCATTACTGCATGTTTTACTCCTCAGCAAAGAGAAAATAAGGAACAGCAGGAGTACAGCCCAAGTAACTTTGCCTAATTGCATGATAAATCTTGCTGGATATTCAGTTTCTGTTCTGATTCTGAGTGCTTCAGTGAATATTGCTACATAGCTCACTCATAAACTACTTTAAAAGCTATTACACCATTTTTTAAAATACTACTTTTAAAAATACTTTAAATAATACTACTACTATTGGATAGACCCAATCCTCCTACAGTGAAGAGAGAGAGAGGAACTGGTAGAGTCCAAACGTTACTGTACTGTACAATATTTTACACTTTCTTTTGTTAACACTGTCAACTTTTTTGGAATTTGCTCCTCCAGTTCTACTCAGCCTAGGTGCTTGCTTCATTCTGCTTTTCCTTATGTATTAGGGTACAGCTAGGGACAGTGATATGACATATTGCAGATAACATCCTAACATATTAAATAAGGATGTTCAAACATAGTGACAGATCCTGTTGTATGATGATACATCAGGGCAGCTCAAAGATAAGAATTTTAATATATTCTATTATAGAATCACTTAAGGTGACTAAGTGATAGCTGTGGGGGGAATGGAATAGCTTGCAGCTTCTGAAAAGGGTTAAGAGACCTGGCAATGGGAAAGAAATACCTGGGTGCTATAGGGAGACAGAAGAAGAAGAAGTAATCAAAATTAACCTGTTGTAGAAAAAATCCTTGATCTCTTTGAGTAATTCTGGGAGATGACACAAGGAATGTAATTTTCTCCTTAGATGGAAGATGAGGTGTCCCTAACGTATGGGACCTGCCAAGACAATCTTTCTGAACTGCCCCCAGCAACAACTTTCCTATAGTTGCCCTGAGTATAGCCTTTGAATACCTACCATTAGATCATGGAATCATAGAGTAGTTTGGGTTGGAAGGGACTTTTAAAGGCCATCTGGTCCAACCCCCCTGCAATAAGCAGGGAGATCTTCAACTAGATCAGGTTGCTCAGAGCCCCGTCCAACCCAACCTTGAATGTCTCCAGGGAGGGGGCACCTACCACCTCTCTGGGCAACCTGTTCCAGTGTTTCACCACTCCCATTGTAAAAAAAATCCTTCCTTGCATCTTGTCTAAAACTCTTTACTTTAAAACCATTACCTGTTGTCCTATCACTACAGCCTCTACTAAAAAGTCTGTCCCCATCTTTCTTATAAGCCCTATTTAAGTATTGAAAGGCCACAGTAAGGTCTTTCCAGAGCCTTCTCTTCTCCAGGCTGAACAACCTCTCTGTCTGTCTTCACAGGAGAGGTGTTCCATCCCCCTGACCATTTTTGTGGCCCTCCTCTGGACCTGCTCCAACAGGTCCATGTCTTTCCTGTGCTGAGGACTCCAGAGCTGGACACAGGACTCCAGGTGAGGTCTCACCAGAGTGGAGCAGAGGGGCAGAATCACCTCCCTCAACCTGCTGGTCACAATAGATACTCTGGTGGTATCAGCCTGCCCCATTTTTCCTAAACCTCTGAATCCCATCTTTGCCACATGATGAAGGAGCAGACCTGTCTCAGGATGATGGAAAAGGGAAGGAAGAGAGTGCCAGGAGTACTTGGCTTATTGGCCTGCAGCCTGCCCTTTGCCTGGATCCGATCACAGTATTAGAGAGTGGTGGGGAATTACAAGCTGGAGGCTGGATAAATCACCCTGGTGGTCTTATCTGTTGTTGTCCCTCCCTCACCCCCCACCCAGGATCCCTCAGATCTGATGAAGGATCTGGAGTGGGAAGCATCCACAATGGATTTATTGCAGTCATCCAGACTGATGTGATGTGCCTGTAAGAGAGACACGTGGTGCTCTTTTGCTGTTGTAATTAGGGGGGCTATGCCATGCCCAGCAAGGGTAGTTAGGTACCACTGAACTAAATGGAGAACATGTGGTAGGATTCGTACCCATACAAAAGCTGGGCTAGACTGAAAGGCCTAGCAGGTCCATCACATTTCTAATTTTCATTAGATAATCATCATTAAGAACACTATTAACTGTATTAAAATGTTTTCTTTATTCAGCTGCAAATTATTTTTCCATGTTCAATTAAATTTTATCCACAGAGAAAGCATCCGCCATAAATTTGGCTTCTAGAGTAATAACATACCTTTCAGAATTAATTGTTAAAGTACAGCTGAAGACTTTAAGTGTGTGAAGGGCATGACCTTTCATATTAGGAAAGGGTCTATTTGCCTTTCCTTTCATAACAAAGATACCATGCTTTAAAGACCAAGGCCTCACTTAAACTAGATCCCTGGAAATAATGGCAGAATGTGACTTCTGAAATGTGAGCAGGAGCTGGCATGGCCACAACACACCTACTGCA
>NC_064897.1:13890000-13925000 GCF_929443795.1 Astur gentilis | reverse complement strand
TTTCTGGGATTTTATTTTCCTCTAGTTTCATATGGAGGTTTCCTGTGGACATGTGTATGTGCTCACTGGAGAATGAGTGTGCCAGTAGGATCTTCTGTACTTCAAGGAAGGGAAGCCAAACACAGAGAAAAAAGAGAGTGTTTGACACCTTAAGATGTATTTTCTGAATAGACTGAAATTTAGATCAATTCAGCAAATCCTGTTGGATGTCAAAGTGTACCGCCTGGAGAACCATCCCCAAGTATTCCGGCATACCATATTCTCTTTTCATTCCTCTTCAGTGTTCTTCTTCCAGAGACAGTTAGACAGGACAGTTTATATGGCTTGACAATATTATCTACTTTGGGGTTTTTGTAGTTAGTGTTTCTGTATTATATCTACTTAGTCCTTCTTTCTTGAACCTAGCAGTATACAGACAAATCTTGCAGGTCTTTGTGACAGGGAATCCCATGTAAGAATGGTGACTTTGGTTGTATGGAAATGTGCTCCAAGATTTAAACCAGAGACTTTGAGGGTCTTTCTTTTTGGTTTCAATTATTATCTATTTTTGATAAGAGAGCTTGGTGAGGTAGATTCTTGTTTCTTTACCAGAATTTGGCACTGTAAATTTGTTAAATGGGTGACCATATTTGAGAACAATCAGGTCATTAGCTGCACGGAGAAAATGCGGCCATGGTGAACAAAACCCTAAACCGACTACAGAGGCATATCTGATATATGGCTGCCTTCTGTGGAGATGAAGACACTATTTATTTGTATGCCGTGTACACAGGTGTATTTGCATATCAAAGTTGGGTGTTAATAACAGCTCAAGTCTCTGACAGAAAGTAATGGTCAAGGGGTAGCATATGAGTGAGGGCCTCACTGTGGGAGGAAGATATAGGATCATCACTTGATTATTTATTTCCCATGTATCAGAAAATGCTAGCTCTTCCTGCCTGGAGTTGAACCACAATAAAAGACAGATCTCCCACCATACAAAGAGAACCAGAAATGGTTGCTTTCATATAAACCCAGGGTGAACCAACTCACAGTCAAACCTTGCTCATGTTTCCAAGTCCTAATGCTTCCACAGGTCCTTCCAACCCTTTTTGTACTGCTGCAAAGCTCCTGGTGAAAGAGTCAGCTGCGTTCATGATAAAAATGTGTAAAAATCAATTGCTACATGGTAAGCTGGGATGGCTGTTGCAGACTGACACGGCCAATGCTCGTAGAGTTTTAGAGAGCAAGATACAGCATGGTATCCAACATTTAAGACCTAGGACCATTGAAGATGCCTGAGTCACCCTTCCTCCTCAATGACTGTTGGTAGGGGCTTTACATGCAGTTCTTGCACTAAATATTCTTCAGGAAAAATAACAGATTGGTGTGTGTAAAAAAAGGAATTGGTTTAAGATTGGTCATTTGAATCCTTGTGCTAACAGGGAACTCCCAATTTTTAATGTATATACTTTTTAGAATTTTACTATTCAAGAGTCCTGTGAATATTATCCCCCTTCTACTTTATCTGTCAGCATTTTACCCTTTTCTTCCCTCTCAATTTTCCAAAAATAGAAGAAAAAAAAAATAGAGGAAGAAACAAAAATGGCTGGAACTTAAACATTCTGAAGGGGAAGAGATTCTCAACATCATATATTTTAACATATATTTTTGTTGAGTGAAATTGATTTTTTGTTTGAACCTTAATTAAAACCAGTTCATTTTTCTTTGAACATTATAATTTAGGAAAAAAATTATAAAAAATATCTCTTATGGAAAATCCTAAGTGGTGTCTACAACACTTATTTTTACCAGTTTTGGACTTAACGGTTTATTTTGTGATATGGCTTTTTTTTTTTTCTTTTAAGTCCAAGCAAAGTAGAACGGCAATGAGTAGTCACCTAAAAAATCTTGGCTATTTGCTATCAACTCTGTCTGCTCAGAGCTTAAAGTCAGGTCAGGCTTGGTGGTTGCCAATAAAAAACAGAACAGTGGCTACTGTCGCGGGATGTGGGCAGTGCTGTGGAGGGGTCCTGTGCAGAGAGGTAAAACAAGAAGGAAAGAGAAACTGGCAGAAGAAACCTGGGTAATGTGGCAATACCAGTCCATAAGACAGTAGCAGGAGGTGAAGGTGGGAGGAAATACTGCAGATGTTTTGAATGTGGGCAGCTTGAATGTGGAAAGAATGAGCCAAATATTAGTTAGCTAGTATTCAACTGCAGAAGGATTTAGCAGGCAAATCTGAGAGAAGACAGAAGTATTTGAATACCAGCTAAGAAAATAGTTTGCATCCCGGTTTTATTTAGACAGCTGTACTATAAGACACACAATAGTTTAAAAATTAACTGTGCTGCAGTGTGTATGTGTGGGTGGGTATAAATGGCAATAAAACACAGGAGTGTGCCTTTTGTACCTGTGTCTCTTAGATCTGATGCAGCTGTATAACTAATATTTTCATTCTGCAAATGTCTATGTGTAGGAAGAAAATGTAGCTGGTTAAGAGGCCATAAGCAGTTTTAAAATGCTTTCTTGCAGATCTGTATGAACTTCGTGTTTTTGAATGCTGAGTAAGAAGATATTCCCCCTATGAAGATGATTGAGGTAGCCATTAAGCTTAAAGTTCAGGGTTTAAATACAGGACCTCTGTATAATGTTTTCTGAAAAATGGATGCTCTCCTGCAAAGTGTTGGTTTGAAATACAGGAAAGATAATGACCCATGCATATACATGATGGATAAGTGACTGGGGTTTATAGGCTGTGTATATGAGGCCCTTCCTCATATACAATGCTGCTAAAGGTGCTGTGATTTCAATTTACTTGTTAGAGGACAAAATACTAAACAGTGGCCATTTTACAGTGTCTTCAGGAGATGAGTCTGTGTCTTATGCTGGTATTCTGTGTATACCGTGGATACAAAAGGCTGGAGCAGAGAGTTTCAGGCGAGAGGTACCTGAGCCGTTTCTGTTTCCAGAGTTGGGTAGTGGCAGTAGCTTTTGCCCCTGGTGCGGATTCTCACGTGAGCCCGACCACCTGAAGCCGCCTGCGTTACGGCTCACACCCCATACTTTGGTCTAGAAGCAGCAGCTCTCGCGCTTGCCCCGCTGTGCTCCACGGGAGCCGGGACACGTGGCTCTCGCAGGTGGCTGGCTGAGCACAGAGCACAGCATTGGGGGGCTGGTGCTGAAAGTGTGTGACAAGGTGGGGTCCCGTTTTGGGGTGGAGGCTTGGCGTCTGTGCACCATGAAGTACCTGGGACGAAAAGAAGGGCAAAAGAAGGGCAGGGTGTGGGGAGGATGGAGGGTTCCCTGGTGGGCAGATTTATGGTGGTAAAAGGGGCACGGGGCAGAGGGTCTAGTCTGGGCAGGTGGTGTTGTGCAATATGTGGCATGAATCAGGGGAGGGAGCAATTTAGAGGTATGGTAGGTGTAGAAATCGGGAAGGTTCCTCCAGCTGGATGGGTTGTTGCGGGGAGAACAGGAGGAGAATTTGCAGTTTAAGTGAATGAACTTTACAGATGAAGAGAAAACCTTTGAGTTTTAATTAAAGATGGAACAAGAGGAACAGTGCTACGTCTGTGAACAGTGGCAGGGAGGCAAAAGCAGGTGTTTTCCCAGTGCTGCCAGGCTGGGCACTGAAGATGCTGCATTTGGAAGCTCCCAGCCTCGTATTTTCAACACATCTGCTGACAGACGGTCTGGAGATGAGTTGTCTGTATGGAGAATACAGTGAAAGCAAGGTATTTTCTCCCTCATACCTCCATACATCAAGGAGGAGTGGAACAAAATGACAGTAGAGATATTGCTTGATGAACAAACTTGCAGATGGTATACTTGCAGGGTCAAAAAATCCCTAAAGCTAGTAACATAAGATCTACCTTAGCTTTCATGGTATGTGGGGCTACTGCTTCAAGACACAAGACATCAATTTTAGGGATAGTTTTTCTAAATTAGCTCTCATTTCATACCCAGTTAAGAATTTGCCTTCTCCTTCTATTTTTGTTGCTCTCTGGGGGAATGAAAAAGAATTCTGCTGTTTTTGATTTGTTTAATTAAAATGTTTTCCTAAATACATGATTTGACATGTCCAAAGTGGTTTTATTTATGTTTTGAACACCACTTAAAAGATGGTAAGAGCATTGTATCCCTTTAACGCTGTCTTCTACCTTACTATAGAACTTCTCTAAAGTCAGTGTGATAATGTGACTCCCTATCATAGAGCATTCACTTTCCAGAGACCTTAACCAGAGACATAAAGTCATGGTCATTCAGGCAGGGAAGGACCTCAGGAGTACAACCTGCTCCAAGCAGTGTCAACACTGAATTCAGACTGGTTGCTGCACTGGGCTTTGCTCAGCTGGGCAAGGTTGAAAACCAAGGTTGAAAAATCAAAGCAATAGGGCCTGTAGAAGACAGGAAGCTATTAGTACTGGTAATTAAGGACAAAAATATTTTACATTTTAGTGACTTGGCATGTTTAAGCTTAGCACAGGCTCGTTCTTTTATCTCATGATGCTGTGCTAAAATCATCTTGGCAAAGCAGGTGGCTAAGAAGGGTGTCAGCAAAGAAGCAGCTGCAGTCTCATCATTTAGTCTCAGAAGTGCCTTCCACTTCCTTATTAAAGGGGCATATAGGGCAGTGATACTACCCTACAAGGACTTGCCGCCCTGTTTGCTAGGGCCACAGCTTGTACTTGTACTGAAACCACCCCCTCCCCAACACCCACGCGCGCCGGCTTTTCTCTTTCTACGGCACAGTGTTTCATGTATTGCCCCATTAAAACACTTTCCTTTGTTAGGGAGTTCTCATTCCTCTTTAATTATGTCCTCCAGAGTGGCATTCAAGGATAGGTTATTTTCCTTCTTTGTAGAGGATGTGGAATAATTTTCCCAAGGCAGTTTTAACTTCCCCTTTCCTTTAGTAATTCTAGTGTTTTAAATTACTCCTTTAATCACCATCTCAAAGTAATCACCATGCAATAACCTGTCCTGTGATTCTGACTCTGGAGTCAGAAACTTCCCCTTTTCTGTGGCTGAGGAGGTGAATGAGAAATGACCATTTTGTAGTTTGTTTCTAAAACAATTTATTAATTTTGCTCTTTTTTTCTTTCACCTACTTTTTAAGAGGATCTGAGTTAGAGGAGGGATAATGTTTCCTGGATGCTTCAAATTTCCCTTCTTGTTTTAGGATTTTTGATTAACTCCTCAGTTTTAATGATTATCATCCTCTGCAGAATTCACTTCCATTAAAAACCATCTTTTCCAGATCTGATTAAACTCTCTTTATTTAGCTCTTGTTGAGCCCTTTGTGATATGTGGAATCCAGCAGGGCTACAATTAACCAGCTCCACTCCTCAGAGAGTAGCTTGAAGCCACCTTTTAAAAAAACCTATAGAAAAGAAATAAATGTGTGGTCTCCATCTCTGTGAAATGGCAATGCTTAAAATAATAGATTACCACACTTGCCTAAGAATACATGGGGCAGCCTTTTTTTTTTTTCTACAGAACCAGTTCAGCATATTCTTTCTTGTGTGGGCTTCACTTTCATTCTTTTCTATTAACTTTGCTTTCATGGATCCCAAACAAAGAGAAATCGTTGATAGCAATGTTCAACATTTGTTCCTGGACTATAGTTTTTGTGCTGCCAATTTACAAGATTTGACACGCAAGAATCCCAGTACAATTTGTTCAGAAAATTTTAAATACTTTGGGATTTCTTCCCACTTTTTCTGCAGTTTGCATTCACAGTTCTTTATTTTAATTTAGTCAATTTTTAGCTATAACCATAGGATGGCAGCTTTGCGTGGAATGTAGGTGGTGCTGAAATGGATGGTGAACATCTGTGACACGAAGACAGAAAGTGCAACCTGCTTTTGCAGGTGACAAGAAACCATTCCCATAATATTTTCCACCTGCCTTGAGGAAGCTGTCTTGTTCTTTGCCCATTTTTAAGGGGGTGATTTTGCACGACTGGCTAGTACACTATGGACTCAACTTCTCTCTCTCTTTCTCTCTCTCAAAGCCTTGGGAATGTGTGACTACTGGGGGCAAGATGTCTTCCTCATTTGAGTGGACTTTTGGGAAATCCTTCTTCTTGTGGGAAATCCAGACTTCTCTCATCTGGCTTTGGAGATGTCAGGGAATTTGCCAGCGAACCTTGTTAACCACCGAAGAACTGTTTTCAAAGTGCAGATGGACCTGATTTTGATGTTTCTTATCTAAGTCATATTCTTCAGAGCAAGAAGTCTAGGTGTTTTCAAAGTATGCGCTGAAGGAAGTGGTGTGAACAATTTGAGCATGATCAGGTGTGCACAGGCCTTGCTTCTAAGGCAGGGACCATCCCTGGGTCGTGAGGAAGGGGAAGAGATCTTGCATTTTGGACAGTGACTGGCATAACAGGATTTTTGCTGTACAAAATTACAATAAATTGTGTGGATAATATTTCAGGAAAAAGACATTGTGTGCAAGCTAAGGGTGCCTTCTAGGGAAGAATATTCTCTATCAAGGAACACACCTTGCCTGCTGATTGAAACAACACATTGCACAAAGTACATGCATTTAGAAGGACTGTGCGACTGCACATGGGAATGTGTGGCAGAACAGCTGGCACTAACATGGGGCTAATGCTTCTGTCCTCTCCGTCCTCTTGGTTTCACCCTACAAATAAAAAGATGTTCTGAATCGTGATGGAGGCAAGCCTGGGACTTGCCCTCTCTTAAGTCTGGAAGGACCAGTCCTAGGTTAAAAGTTGAATGGTAATTTATATATTGGCAATTAGCACAGGTAAAGTGAGTTCTGACACTGAAAGTCCTATTTCCCAACCGCCTGTTGCTGTTCTCCCAGTTTACTGAGGCAAAACTAACTAAATCCCATTGATAAGAAACCCAAGCAGACTAAACCTTTTAAATCTGATGGTAGAAATCATATCTTAGAATGTTGCTTGCTGAGGACCTGATCAGACTCCATGTGCACATGCACAGAAACCAGCTCTACTGGAGACCATGGGACAGCCAGTCATGGCCAAGTTTTTGAAAAAGACATTGAATTCATACCATACTAACCAGTTGTGAAAAATTGCACCCTTGAAAATGGGCAAGGAACAAAATGAGCAAAGAAGATCTAAGGCTGTACTGTTCACTAAAGTCCTTCCTATGCATGCAAAATTTCTGTACAATAATTTCTTAGATTTTATACTATGTGTTTCAGTATTCCAGACACTCAAAATAGGAACCTACTTTGTTTCTCTTACATGTATAACAAAAAGCTGGGAGAATGAATCCATTCCAGAAGTGAAATTTGGTGGTAATAGCTTCAAGCTTTGAAATGAGTAACTTTTAAAAGAAGCAGATGGCTAATCATGAAGAAAAAAAAATTATATGTGGTCACATGATGACATTTACTTTTTATAAAAGAGTTTCTTTTGCTGCCATTACATATGTTTTCTATGAAATGCTACCTTGTGGCCCCTGTCATTTTCAGCCAACATGGACTGACACTGCCATAACCCTGTGTTTTCCCTCCCATAACCTCACCCCTGTCGAGTCATTTCTGCATCTACATTTCTGTGGCTTAAGTGGTGAACTGGATCTCAGAAACTGAGATGAGTTAAAATAACAGAGGATAATATTAACTGAAAAGAGGCATTTCTAACAAGGGTTCAAACCAGTGTTCATCCCCCCTCCCTGGTCCAGCTGAAATAACCCCCTTGAATGGCAGGGACAAACAGTGGGGTCAGAGAGTTGATGGGGCAGGTGGGACACAGAAAAGATTATTCTGAAGGTACTGCAGGAAGAAGACTCTGAAGCAATGACCAAATTAACATGCTGAGAGGTCTGAGCCAAGTTAAATTTCTTGGCAGTGTATGAGGGTTTTTTGTTTATCTGTTCTGTTGTGGGGTTTTTTTTTGTTTTGTTTTTGTGTCGTCCCCCCCCCCCCCAATTCTTTTTTGGTAAATGACTGCCTTGAGAATTTTGGGATAAAGATCCATTGTTGGTTTGGTCTCATGTGGAGCACTTCAAATGTAAAGTCCATTCACCCCTCAACCCCAAATTTTGTAGCACCAGAGTAAACTCCATATTATGCATGCGTGCATGTCACAAGTAAATAACTGAGCAACAATGAACTAACAGGGGTCAAGATATATAAGAAGTTCAGCAGATGTATTACAGCAGTGACTCAGGAGGACAGCATATTAGTAAATTAGGCTTTTGCCAGATGTAAGAACTGATCCTTTTTCAATTGGGTATCATCTGAAAGGTCAAGAAGTAATGAAGCATGGGCGTACAGATCCCTTATTGCCATGTGTTGCTACAAACTCTTATCTCATAATGCACTAGCAGTTACAAGATACCAAACATAATAAACCAACATCCTGTGTGTGTCCTAGGTGCAGATCAATGATCTAAAGAGTATTCTGCAAGAAATGACAATGGATGGAACAGTAGGGAAGGGGCATTTTATACTGGATTCCTGGATTCCCTAATTTTATTGTTTCAGTGTATTTGCAATTTTCCCATATTTCACATTCCAGTGCTCTCCTGTGATGCAACTGAGTGCTGTTTACTCTTGAATAATTATCAAAAGATCAGAAGCCAAATCCTCTTCTGATTTACACCAGAACATATTAAGCTACCTCCGTTGATTTCTAGCTAATTTGGAGTCACTCCAAGTGCATACTGGTGTAACTGACAGGAGAATTTGGCCCTGTATCTCTACAAGAAATAATTTCCTAGATGGATACGAGTCCTGGTGCTAAGGTAAATGTGACAGAAAAGCTGTGATTAGGTTGGATTGACTTCCACACTAGAAACCTTTTTTGTAAATACTATATATAAATACCAGAAAAATGCTGTTTGTTTTATATATCTGTGGATAAACACAATTTTATTAGAGCTACCAATATGTAATAAGGAAAGTAGCCATTTTAAGTAACAGATGTCCTATAGCAGCCCCCACAAAACAGAGGAAGGAATAAAACCATCTTAAAAATATTGTTGAAAGAGGAGTTCCACATTACCACTAGTAGACCTTGTTTTCTTTTGCTGAGCACTTTCAATATCTAGACCTCGGTTGTTCAAATTGCATCCCCTCTACTATTAAGAAAAATTCAGTAAGGGTCACACTTGTCCCTTGGATATAATGCAGTTGTTTAAATGGGCACACCACTTCTTGAATCAGAGGGCAGATTTTGGATGACCTTTCCTAAGGTTTTTTTTTTCAATGCTTATCGTAAGTGATAAAGTGATTCCACTTATATGTAGATGCTTATATTGCACAGTCTAATTGTTGTTTCCTAGTTTTGAGAGAAAAAACATAAGTTCTAACATCCTCGTAAACCATCAGTGAATCATTGCAACTACTCTATTTTTTTCTGAACTTCTGCTTTCCTCAAAACAAAGGGAAGAATGGAAACAAGCTTAATTGGTTAGACTTGGCTACATTAATACAAATCAAATTAATATTTTCTTTTCCTCATCATTACAGATTACATATTCATGAGGGTTTTTCAAGTGCCTTTGTATGGTAAGGAAATATTTAATATCCACCATGACCAACTGTTCTGCTCCTGTAAGTTTTTTGTACAGTAATGTATCTTTTTCTAAAATCCTTGGTCGGTGGTTATTTCTGCTTCACTTGACTGTATGTGTATTATCTCTTCTAATCTTGTTGAGATCAGTTCCCCATTCATTGAGATAATTGCAAAATCCAAAACCTTTGCATAGCTGGTTTACTTTTTCACAGATGCTGACATACACACTGCTGCCTTTGTTCTGTTTGGCCTCGTCTTGGTCTCTTCTTGCTTGCACTACTGGAGACCGTGTTCCAAGTTCCCATTTGCTACTGCAAGCAGTAAAGTTTCAGAGATTTTCCCTCAGGACCAATGCTCTTCTTCACTTTGTCCTTAGTGAAATGTAAACCAAATCCCAGCTAAACCCTTAGTGTGGAGTGCATGCTGCAACAAAATGCATGAAACTTAATATGCATAGTCTGGGTGTTTGTGCAATTCAGACACTATCAGTGAAGTACGTCACTGCTGAAGGCCAGAGCATCAGTCTAAAAATTTTTCTACAACATTAGATGCCTGCTTGTTAGCTTTTTAAATATGTGGAATGGACTGTGAACTGTTTACGCCTCTACCAGTAGCAGTTACTCACATGAGAGACCCACTGAAGTCACCAATGGAAGTAAGGCGCTCCATATGTGGTTCACTGTGATAGAGTATTAGTCAAGAGTTCCTACCTTACTGCCACTGGATTTTTACTTTCTATTGTGTTTTTGAGCTCTGAGTATTTATTCCACGTGAGTTTTACTCCAGTCAGCTGTTTTAGCCCCAACATATTCTCACTCCCCAGCAACACAATTTTACACCCCACAAATAACAGTATAAATCAAAAGTAATATGCTGGAAGAAATGGATCACAACATTTGAGACAGCATCCCTGTCTGCATCTGTAATTCATTCTGATTTATTGAGAAGAAAACAGGGCAAAAAGTTTCTGCATTTTGCTTTGGCTCCTTTCATTTTTTAAATCCATTGTTAGTAACTAAGCTGCAATCTATGATCAGAACTCTATGATGGTTTACATGTACTGTCAAGTACCAGTGGAAGCCACTCTTCTGTGCAACACAGACACTTACTAATCCATACAGTTGCCTTGAAACTGAAGGGTTGTTTCAAAATTAACCTTGACTTCAGCACAGAGTCTCTTAAATTGTGTTCAGTTTCTATGCATATGTTTTAATTCAGACATTCTAGTGTACAAATAAACTATATGTCTGGATAACTTGGGAACTACTGAATGCACTTTGATATTATGCAAGATCTTGTTAACTTTATCTATGTTTCATTGCCTTTTTTTGCAGAAAGGGAGAAGGGGAAATTGGATCAAGGTCTTAGTTTACTGCTATTCATCAACAGTGTGAAAAAAAATCAAAGCCACATTAATAAACTAAATATTACCTCCCACTGATCGCTGGCTACCAGGCAGATAGAGTTCTTTCTGATGGACTCCTAAGAGGGTCTTCAATAAAGTAAAATATTGAGCTTGACGTTTCTCTTGCTTGCTGCCAGGAAGGTCTAAATTGAGTCCCAGTTGTTTTTCAGATTAATCCATTTGAGAGTATAGAATCTGGCAAGAGTATTTTACAACTTTTTGAAAATGTGTTTAAGCTTAATATAGTTTGGGGTATTTCGTGTATGTGTGCTTAATTATAAAACACTCATCTTATATCAAGTACAAGGTATTAGCATGAACGCCTAAGGAGACTTGGTAGAAATAAGCAAAATACAGCGGCAAAAAGCAATGCTCAGCTTGGATGAGGGACAGAGCCAAAGCATCTGCAGTGTTTTTCTGAAATGTTGCCATGTTTTAAAAGTGATGACTGCTCCTGCAGTACTTCTGTTCCTGGGGGCCTGGTTCTTCCTCTTGTTTACACCATTTTTAGCTCAGTTGACTTGAGAATTAATTATATTCCTGTAAATCAAGAGAAGGAGGAGACTTTGGCTCAATATTCTCTGTCAACTGGAGAAATGTAATAACTCTCCGGTGTGGACTGTAAAAGAAATCTGAATATAGAATGAAGGGTCTAAGAGTTTAGAGGCCATCTTCAGTTCCAAACCCCTTCTTTTGAAGCTTGGTGAAGGATATGGCAGTTGCACATGTAAAGAAGTGTTCAGCTTCGTGAGCAATTAGCTTTCGAGCTCTATATGACTGCATTGGGACTTACAAGTGGTATGATCTAGAGCTGGCTGTTAATTTTTCAACCCAAGATTTCTCCCTTAGAATAAAAACCCCATAGTTCACTGAAGCTGAAATTACTTTTTACTGAAAGGCATTGGTTTTGACTGAACTTTTGAAGGGAAGACTTTTTCATCTATGTTGGAATTTTGAGAAGAAGTAAAACCCCATCCCAGAAGGGAAAATGCTGTCCTGGTTGGACAAGCCACAGGCGGAGGAACTGAGGTGAGAAGAGGGTCTTGGATGCTCTCACATGGCAAGGGAAACTGTGAACACTGCACAACTGGTCGTTCTGACGGTCATCCTCCTGTCCCTCCCTGCGGTCTTCCTGAATGGGAGGTGGTGAGGAGTTTTTATTTCCTGGAAGTCTTAGACATGTTAAAGCTCTCTGAAGACTCTTCTCTTAATGTGTCATCTGTTTCTGTGATAGAAGCCTCTGAATCACTAAAATTTTCCTGCTTGAGTTCTGACCCTCTGAGTATTTTGGGCTACACCTCAGAGACCTACCATTATTCCTCAGGTTATATGATGCTTTTTCAACTTACATTAGAAAATTGTTCCACCTTCTTCAACTCTCTTTGCTTTGTTTCAGAGGCTTCCACAAAGGTCTGCTCAATTTTGATCTGTGTATACAGTCTAATATATATACTGGCAAGTAAGACAAAATGCATCATATATATATATGTGTGTGACATGCAAAAATAATCTACTACCTCACATTCTGTCTGTGGATAGACATCAAAGTCTCTGACAAAATGTAGCACAGCTCATTGCTTGTTCTGACCATAGTAGCATATAATTCTACTAAACGCAATGAGAGGAAATTTGTCAAAGTTACCAAACTTCCTTCTACTGGAAGCATAGCCACTCTCTGACCTTGGTATGTTGCCAGTACATCTGACAATAGAGCATAACAAATAATCTAATGCTGATCACAAAAAATAGGAGGGAGAGATGTGTTTTATGTAAATTAATTTCATTTTTAGAATTAATTCCTTGGCATGGCTGGCAAGCATAACAACCATGGAGATTTTTTCCTTCTCTGGCTCTCAGCTGAGTTTAATATAACACTGTTGTTAGCCCTATAAAAATTAGTCCACTATGGGAACACACTTACTGCATGATAAATCATATCACATGGATGCAACTAGAACAAGTTTGAATTGGCACATAGCATGTCTGTGTAGAAATAGCCAAAATCGAAAATGGTTTGAAATCCCTAGGTGAATGACTGTACACATGGCTATACAACAGGCTAAATATCTACTCAAAGACAATGAGAAACAGGGTACCATCTTTTGCTTCTGAAACTTGAGTGAAATTTCTCAAAATAATGACATCAAATGACCAAACTTGTCCTTGGAGATAATTTATTATTTATTGAATTTTGGATTTGGATCAAGATTGATTTGAAAGTGTGGTAAGATAACTGAAACTGTTAAAAAACCCCTATCTTGGAAATATTATGGTTATTAAACAATAGAATTTCAGTAAGTGTCTATGAGAGTGGTTACTGGAAAATTAGCTACTGGTTATATTTTGAAAACAAAGTTAGAGTTGAGCTTGCCTTATATAAACAGGAATGAATAACATAATTTCTGTTCTTCTGACTCCTCAAGGCATTGGAGATTTTATTTTAATCTGACAGATCTTAATGGCTTTTAGAAAGATGTTTTGTGAAGAAAATTTCAAGTCATTGTCCAAGAAAACCAGTCCAAGATTATTCCACCATCTGTGGGCAACTTGGATGCACGCAGACATTAATCTATCTACTGGTCATGTCTGGGGTTTACTGACGAAAAAGCTCCTTTATTAAAAATGCCACTTTCTGATCCTTAGTGCTCAGGAGGGCTTAAGCCATAATGTGACATCTGTTGGCTCAACCAATTATGTATAAGGCATTTTTGATGCAATGGTTTTGTTAGAACATGCCAAAATCATTGAAACTTTAATTGGAAAAAATTTCACAGGTCCAGATTTTAATTTCCAGAGAGAGAGGGAAGAAGAAGAGAACTGAGTTCATTCATTTCAGAAGAGTCAGTAGTTAAGACATCCATCTGCTGTGAGAAGCCAGACTCATATGCCTGCTCTGCCATATTCATCTTCACTGGCCTATGTGAGTCCTTTGAATGGAAGTCTTAGAACAGCCTGGCCTGGTGAGTAAAACTGATGCCGGAGTAAAAAAACGTGTCTTTATTTTGCATTAGACAGTAAATAAAATGGACATCCTTGGCAAAATAAAAGTCTGTTTGACCTCCCTCTAAGCAGTCTGCCTAAGTCCTGTAACAGGCTGACAATGAGTTGTTATGGAGATTAACAGTG
This sequence comes from Astur gentilis, assembly GCF_929443795.1. NCBI lineage: Eukaryota > Metazoa > Chordata > Aves > Accipitriformes > Accipitridae > Astur > Astur gentilis. The sequence goes on along the minus strand of NC_064897.1, from coordinate 13,910,964 downwards.
CAAGAAGAAAGACAATGTATGTTTAATGTAAAAGCAGAGAATTGACCCATAGCCTCACAGTACTACCATTGAACTATGAATACCGCTATAAACACAAGTCAGGGAAAACTCTCCTGAGAATAGAGCATGCAGAGTCAACTTTTGAGGCCACAAGCACCCTAAGACCCAAGCTAGAGCCATAAATGTCAGCATCAGTGTGTCATGGTCCCCTTAACTGCAGACTGGCTAATCCAAAACCAGCTAAAACCAGCAGTTCCTGATGTAACAGAAAATGTCTAAAGCTCTGAACTGTCTCTTGGTGCATCTGCATTAGAGTTTTAATCCTGTCCAGGAGTGAAGTTTGATGTGAGAATCTTGGTCCCCACCTGCTGTGGTTTACACCACGGTGAGGTCTCCAACCACAGAAATGTATTCCCTTCAGATGAAGTTAAGCTGGAATTTGTGCTCTAGGAGCATCTTTAATGGACGCTAACCACTAATAGAAAATCAGTGGACAGGCTAGGGCTATTTACTGCCTATGTTGGCAATAAGACATAAACAGAGTTAGCCAAATGTCAGATTTTGTCTAATTATTCTATTCTATTCATTAGTTCTGAGTTTCTCAGATATACACAATTTTAAAACATAATTTCCATAATCAGGGACTCAAAGACGACCACTTCAAAACCACTGAACTATATTTTTCTAAGGAAAAGTATGTCACTAAATGATGTAAACACATATTGAAAAGGGTGTTCTAATTATACAGAGGTGCCCTTTTATAGTTCTGATTTTTTCTGTTCTACCTCAGAGCCATAGAGTTTGGAGTCCTTTTCCAAGGATTTTAGGCTCTGCCCCCCGTCTGCTTTGTACAGACTGTGGAAACGCAGGAAGGCAGGGTTCCAGTCTTGTCACTCGGGGTATTGGAGATCCTGCCTCACAGCTCTCAGCAGAGACAGGGTTTCACATGCCCGGCAGCTGGTCCGTGGATCACAGCCTGCCTGAGGCTCAGTCACAGCCTCTGGAATTTTGTGGTCATGAACTCTACAGTAGTCCCATAGGCAAGCCTCACCTGCACTCCTGCAACCACGGATCACATAGAGTCTCCCAGACCTTAGGCTTTCCTTTCTGTTCTTGAGATAGCCTGCTCAATGGGTCTGCCACATACACCTTACACCCTGCCATGCCCTGCTAATACCAGGCACCTGGCTCTGGAAAAGCCTACAAAAAGTCCAGGGCTGCTTTTACTGGCATTCAGGTGGTCTCAAGCTTTTCTTTGTGTGATCCTCACAGGTAACTGCTTATCCTGACAAGTTCTAGTGCTGATACTTGCAGGAAAGGAGGATGTGAATATGGCACATAGAGGGATCCGCTGACTCTCTTCACTTAGATCTTCTATAGCAGGAGCTGGAGAGGGATGAACTCATGTCTCTGCTCATCATCCATTTCTGATATCAGCCAGGAATTTGAATTTATGTGCATAAAACTCAAGAAGATCTCCAGGGAACTCTTTCTTAAAAGAAAAAAAAAAACCAGTTCTCATCTAAAAGCAGATGCCATGTATTGGAGTGTCCACAAACTGTTTACAGATTGCATGATGCAATCTGAAGGTGCGTTTTGATGCAAGCCTTCAAAAACATAGTGGCCAAGAAACTGAGAAGGTAGGTGTGGAGAACTGGGACAGTAGATGCCTGAACACACTCTAGGCCAGCAAAGGAAGGTAGAAGCTGGTTGCATTTGAAGCGTACAAGTCAATCAGTGAAGGACTACTTCAAAGAAGAAACTGCGAAGATGAATTCTTTATTTCTCAGGAGACTTTGAAAAATGCATAGAGATTTCTTTGAAAAAAGGGGAGGTGGTGATGATGGCCCATCTCTAGGGCCACCTGAAAACTGTATTCACCAGCAGGACGGCCACCCTACACCTTTGGGTTTGTATTCAGTCAAAGGGAGTCCTCCTACAATAGATGTGAAACTATTGGGCTGTCCTCAGCTACATTAGAGAGGGATCTTGTTTCAAAAAGGAAAGAAAACAACCTCTCATATCATTCTGTCAATTTTATTAGAGCATCTCTTTTTGCCACCTCATCTGCCATTTTATTCTTCATTTTAAATAAAAAGGATGCAAAGGTTGAGATCCTTGAAAAAACCCCAAAACAAATCCAAACCACTAGTAGGAATGGAGACATAGACATATTATAGTAGTATATGAAGAAATAAATGGTGCCTGTATACTCCATTATTAACTGCTTTCAATAAGAGATTAGGTTTATAGGTATTTCTACCTTTGATTTTTTTCCCAAACTCCTATTAAAAGGAAAAATGAAGCTTTAAAATTTAGAAGGCTCAGCATCTCTAGCCTTAAATAGCTGAATTTTCATGTCTGTACCAAAACTTTTATGCAAAAAAAAACCCGCCTAAAAAAAAAGAGCCTGTCTTTATAACCTAACTATTTCCACTTTTAAAACGTTATTTTCCTGAGTAACGGGTTGTGCAAATATACCTTTTACAGCCCTTAATCTTTGCTTTTCTAGCTTCAGATCATTCTGATTTTTGAACTACTTATCAATGCTTATCCTACCAAAGTCAACGTGAGGTGCTTGATTCCTGTGATAATCGTGGTCTAAAAAATTTTCTAAAGAAGCTTGTAGACCAGCTGGCTGGAAAACTAAGGCCCTAAATATGAGATCCCTATATACTATCAGTATAAGGGAATAAGTGAAACATCATCAATAAAGAAATTTTTGTTTCATATGTAACATAAGTCAAATGTTATAAGAACAAGACTTGCATGAAGCATTTCTAGCACTATGTATGAACCCAAGAGGGGGAAAAAAGGTGTAGTTAGTAATGTTCATTAATTACAACTATTTCTTATATCTAAGTTTTCTTGTGTCCTGCATTTTAGACAGCTGCCTACTTTGAAACATCATTATTATGAGATAGTTGGATGTCTTTTTTTTTTTTGTTATGGTGAATAAACTTGTAGCATCTGTGACGTTCATGTGATTCTTATTCCCATTGGAGGATGAAGTTTCCTTTGGTGAAATGAGATCCTGGCAAAAAGGGCTATTAATAAATGTAACTTCTTATGCGTAGCAAAGTATTTTGTGTACTTGCAGCATGGGGAATTCTTCAAATGGTTTTCTTTTATGAATAATTGTAAATTTAATGTTGGCATCAATAACTTCTTTAAATGGCTCATTCTATATCTGAGTTACACACTTCTTAGCAGCACAGCTCAGCTTTGATGAATCTTGTGCATAATTTTAGTTTATACCATGTGAATACAAAAGCAAGGAAGATGCTAGAATTGTTCAAATTACCTGCCTCTTAAATGGTTTGTGGAGAAAGGAATGCATTACACTTTGTCAATTAGATTGTAAAACACAAGGGAATAAAATTTTTTTGTTTATTTGATTGCAAAAGAGATTCAGAAAAATAAAAGGGCAGAACACCTACTGAAGAATAAAGTTTTCTCAAAAATGAATGTTCAGATCTAGACAAGAAGGATTTTCCTGAAAACAACTTTCTTTTAAAGTATGTGGGTTTGCTATAGACAACTCCAACTGTACCCAAACAGTTGCTTGAAGCTGTGATGTTACTCGTTCATGAGGCATTTCTATATTTTGAGTTCTATCCACATACAATACAGCGCAGGGTAAAGGAAGGTACAGCTACAGCTTGAATTGTGCTGAAGTCAATGTTTATAACTGTTATCCTCAAAAAGGAAGTTTCTGTGCATGGTGTAATTCCAACAGTTCAATGTCTGTGAAGAAGTTTTACTGTTAGGGCTTTAAACATCCTTCAGACCCCATTATGGTAAACAGCCTACAACTCAGTGTCTTAAGCTGGCTTTGGCTGAAGCCATTGTCTCGATTTCTACCAAACAGTTCAGGAGCAGGATCAGCTTCTATTCAAATCAATCAACAATAACAAAATGGAAGATAAGTACTCAAACATGGGATCTTTTGGGAGATATGGAGCTGAGCAATTCATACAAGCCAGAAATCTATTCCTTTTCTCAGCTGAATAACTGAGGAGGAGAAGGGGGGGGGGGGGGGAAAGAAGGGGGGAAAAAAGAAGGGGGGGGAAAAGAAGGGGGGGGAAAAGAAGGGGGGGGAAAAGAAGGGGGGGGGGAAAGAAGGGGGGGGAAAGAAGGGGGGGGAAAGAAGGGGGGGGGAAAGAAGGGGGGGGGAAAGAAGGGGGGGGGGAAAGAAGGGGGGGGGGGAAAGAAGGGGGGGAAAACAAGTTTTCCTGGGTTTTACTGAAAGGGAGGTAGTCCTCTGCAACTTGCTTTAGCACTCCCTTTATCTGTGTACTATGTGACCTCCAACTACAGAGGTTTTACATGTAATAATCAGAAAATCACGGAATAGTTGAGTTTGGAGGGAACATTTAGAGTTTGCCTATCTGGACCTCCCTGCTCAAAAGACAGTCAGCTACAGCAGGTTGCCCAGGGCCACATCCAGTCAGGTTTTTAATGTCTCCAAGAATGGAGACTCCACAGCCACTCTGGACAATCTGTTCCAATGTTCAACCTCCCTCACAGTAAAAAAAGTTTTTTCTTAAGTTTGACTGGAAATTCAGTTTGTGCCCACTGTATCTTTTCTTGTTGCTGGGCACCATTGAGAAGACAATGGTTGGGACTGGCTATGTCTTCTTTATACCCTCTCCTCTGGTATTGATATTCATCGATCAGATCCCCCATGAGCTTTCACTTCAGGCTGAACAGTCCCACATCTCACCCTCTCCTCATCTGACAGAAGCTCCACTCCCTTAATCATCTCTGCAATTCTTCACTGGACTCACTCCAGAACCTCATTTGTTGCTCTTGTACTGGTGACCCCACAACTGAACCCAGCACTCCAGATGTGGCCTCACCAGTGCTGAACTGAGGGGAAACATCACCTCCCAATGATGCTCTTCAAATCAACCCAGGATGTTGTTGGCTTTCTTTGGCTCATGTTGAACTTGTAGTCCACCAGGACCCTCAGGTCCTTTTCTGCAAATCGGCTTTCCAGCTGGTAGGCCCCCAGTGTGTACTGACACATAGAGTTATTCCTCACCAGGTGCGGGACCTGGTCCTTTGTTGAACCTCATGAATTCCTATTGGCCCATTTCTCCAACTTGTCAAGATCCCTCTAGATGGCAGCACATCCAACTGCTCCTCACAGTTTTACATCATCTGTAAACATGTTGACAGTGCATTCTGCCCCATCATCCAGATCACTAATGAAGATGTTTAACAGTGTTGGGACCAATATCGACACTTGTGGTACACCCCTGGTGACTGGTTTCCAGATAGATTTTGAGCTGCTGGTCATAACCCTTTGAACCTGGAAGTTCTTCCAGTTTTTAGTTCAACTCACTGTCATCTAGGTCATAATTCATCAGCTTTTCTGTGAGGAAGTTTTGGGAAAGAGTATTGAAAGCCTTGCAAAAGTCAAGATAAACAACATCTACTGGTCTACCCCTACCCACTGAGTTAGTTGCTGTCATAGAAGCCTATCAGGTTGATTAGGCATGATTTTCCCCTCATGAATCCATACTGACTATCCTTAGTCACTTTTTTGTCCTTTGTGTGTTTAGAAATAGCTTCTGGGATTAGTCGCTCCATCATGTTCCCAGGAATCAAGATGAGCCTGATAGGGCTTTCCCCAAATCCTCCTTCTAGCCCTTCATGAAGACAGGGGTTTTGCTTTCATCCAGTCCTCAGAAACATCTTCCAGTCACTATGATCTTTCAAAGAGAATCAAGTGTGGCCTTGCAATGACATTCGTCAGCTCACTCAGCTATTATGGGTGCATCCCACCAGGCATCATGGAGTTGCATATGCCTAGATTTTCCAAATACGCGTTAACCAGGTCCCCCTTCCCCAAGGGTAAATCATGATTGCTTCAGACATTCCCACACATCTCAGAGACCTCAGATTCCTGAAGACAGGTCTTAACAATAAAGACTGAGGCATTGAGGACCTCAGCCTTTTCCATAAACCCTGTCACCAGTCTCCTGACTTGTTCAACATTGGGCCCATGTTTTCACTAGTTTTCCTTTCACTTTTAATATACCTGTAGAAGCCCTTCTTGTTGTGCTTACCAGATTGAGCTCCGGCTACACTTTGACTTTCCTAATTCCATCCCAGCACACTTGAACAGAGTCTCTATATTCCTTCTGACCTTACTTCCACTTCCCATACGCTTCTTTCTCATGTTTGAGTTTTATGAGGAGGTCCTTGTTAATCCATGCAGGCCTCCTGCCACCTTGGCTTGATTTTCTGAACTTTGTGATGAACTGTTCTTGAGCTTGGTAGAAGTGATACTTCAAAATCAACTAGCTTCCCTGGACCTCTCTTCTCTCATGGACCACACCCCACAGGATTCCTCCAAGCAGGTCCCTGCAAAGGGCAAAGTCTGCTGTTTTGAAGTCCAGAGCTGCAATCCTGCTTTTTTGCCTCATCCCCTCCTCTGAGTATCCTGAGCTCCACCATCTCATGGTCACTGAAGGCTGTCCCTGACCTCATTCTCAACAAATTCTTCCTTGTTTGCAAGTATGAGGTCCAGCAGAACACCTGCCTCATTGGCTCCTTAATTACCTGTATCAGGTGATCCTTCAAAGCAGAAAATATTTAAGGATCATATGTGTACTTGAATTAAGCCATCCAGCATCCTAGATAATTCAGGCATCTCACATGTAGATACCATGACAAAAAAACCATTAATTATTTATCCAGGCTTAGAAGGTATGACTAGAAGGTGTCTAGGTATCTTATTTCACCTCTCAGAGTTAAGTTTTATTTTTAGTTGCACATTAGAAAGCACTATTGACACGGCACATCTTTATCAAGTGATGTTTATTTTTATTTTGGAGGTAATGTGGTTCTTGCAGTTGAGCTTATAATTGCCAATATCTTTACTGAGCAACAAAGCAATGTCAGAAAAGTGCAAAGAGAACAACTACAGAATGAAATAGGTACACCCCTAAAGGACTTAAAAGATAATAAGGTCCTCTTGAAAATGGCTGTTTTCTTCCCTTGTCTTGCCTGATCTTCCTCCTCCTGCCCAGTATATAGTAGGAAGGCTGGAGTTTCTGGGACCCCAGGGAAGAGTTTAATGAATAAATGTCCTGTGTTCTACATTGTATGAATCCTGCCTTTTTAAAAAAAAAAAAAAAAAAAAAGAAAGAAAGAAAGAAAAAAGTTCTTAAAGTTGATGAGCTATAGATTTGAAGTCTTTCCCTCCGCTCACACATGCCTTGAAAAATAAGATAAAAGACAAAATAACCTCCAGCTGAAATTAATAAAACTATCCTCTTGCAGTTTCGATAAAACATAAAGGCTAGACTTTGAAGAGCTGGAGTCTAAGACATGCTCCAAAATTTAGACTGAGGTTCTTTAGTCCTGATTTTTTTCTCCAAACAATGAACTCTCAGCATTTCTTACTAAAGAGGATAGAAATTTCTGAGGGCTGATATGTCTTGAAAAGTGGGTCTTTTAAAAATGGATTCAACATCTTATTTCAGAAGTAAGTGCAACACCAATTTAAATATGAGGCCTGAGGTCTATTCCTGCAACAGATCAAGTGTGAGCACATCCTTTGCATTGAGTCATTCCCTAGCTAAGTCCTTAGTGCCATGGTGTGAGATGGGGATTAAAGTGGATGGGAGAAGGAGTGAAGGAGGGACACCTTAAGTGTCCATCTTAGAGAGAGATATCTTAGTCTCCCTTTCCCCTTCTGTGCCATCCAAAAAATCTGCACTGTATTTTACACTTTATTTTAAAGCTTTGGTTAAATATTTGTAAGTGGAAGTACATCTTTCTTCTTACCCATAAGTCTTTGAGCGGTCATACAAAAATAAGCTTTTGCAACTGCTCTAGTTCCTATATTCTTTACAGAGCTGAAGCTAGCTGTAACACTTAAGAGTAGTAATTCATCCTTAGTGGCCCTGATATTTACAAAAATCTGGCAGACCTATAAAACCCAAAATATTTTTAAAGTATCTCTTCTAAGGTGACATTGGAGCAAACCCCAAAAGTCTTCGTGACCACTACCAAATGAGGGCAACAGACACAGAGATGAGCCTAACTCTGGGCAGGTATGTTTGCTATGTCAGAGTGTATCAAGGTGACAAACTTAATGAGATTTGGTATGAAATTATGAAAGGCTAGAACATGCCAAGAAGAACCGTATTCCTAGCTGCAGAAACCCACAAAGGATGACAGACAATATATCATGCAACTGCATACACATAAACAGAGGGTCAATACTGCAGCAAAGCTTTTTAAGCCACTATGGAAGGCTAAAATAGCAGGTGTTTTACAAACAACATCCTGGCAGGACTACGGTTTTGGGGCCTGCACAGCATTCATTCAATGGGATACTTCCTCCCAGTGATTTATATTATATTGGCTGTTTGATTCCTGGCAACACTTGATAACATGTTGGCTGTATGGATAGGCTGAGCCAGTACAATTCATATGGCATAGGAGGTTGTTTCTGTCAGACTTGGTCCTGCTCGGATCCTCACCCTTTTTGCCTTCCTAGTTCTCAAGCGGTGAATGAGCTGTGCATTTCTGAACGTGGAAATTAACTACATTTTCTGTTAACTGCATGTTGAAACTTTTGGGAGTTTATGAAATGTACTGCCACATTTTTAGGTGGTACTTATGCAACTTATTAGGGAAGACAGGCACTGTGCTTTCTTATGGAAAGATTAATTCTTCCTTGATATGTCCCTTAGCAAACATAAGAAGAATTTTGTGGATGTGCATGAAACAAGGCAAAGCTACAACAAATGTGACTTCAGCCAGTCCCACTGCCAAAGTCCTAGCAAAATTATTCATTCTCAGATAAATCTTTAATTGGTTCCCCTCTTAATACTATTTCTGGACCCCAGAGTCCTTTCTAAAGCGCCTCTGTGGAATATTTTTCTTCATTTTTAATTAATTATCTGCAATGTAAATTAATGCACAATAGCATTTTTTTAAAGTCAAGAGGAAAGCATTTTCACCGTAAATTAAGATTCCTCCATCAACAATTTTACTGCGGCTAAGCTACATCTTTTCCGTTCTAAGGCTCCAGACTCTCCTTCGTGATGTTGCTCTGCAGCAGTAAAGAAAGAAACCACCGCTTCACAATGCTAAGCACTCCAGTGGGAAACACAAACAGAGTGCATAAAGCAAAGCATTCATTTCATGAGATTTTATTAAAAGGTTTCACCTCTAAATTGAGCTGTCATACGCTGTTGGGAAACTTTTTACCACAGTTTATTTTAACTATGTAAAAAAACATTAAAGGAATGAAAATTCTGCAGTTTTTCATATAAAAGGCGTGACCTCTTACACACTACCAGCAAGCTATAGTGCATTTAATCAAATTGGTTCGAAAGTAGAATCATGCCGAATATGAGGATTTTTTTATTTTTTGCTCCCCCCTCAATTCTTAGAAATGACCCCAACCTTGTTAACATGCTGCAGATTTCTGTGTATCTCTGCAGCAGGCTCTTTGGAGTTCACTCAGAGAAAACTACAGCGCATGATTAAAAGATATCCTCTAGATGAGAAGGACGTTCAGTAATTTATAAATCATTCATTTGTGACATAGCTTTATACAGCTTTTCAAGGAATTGCATTAACTGCTTTTGCAGTTTCCTCAAATGTTGCTTTCAGTAGACGGTGTCATAGGTCATTACCAGTTTTTCCCTTATGTAAGCAATTCCAACTTTCTATTAAAAATACTAATTTCCACCCCACTACAGTATCTTTTGAAGTAGCATGTATATTAAAAAAAAAGTCACAAGTTGCTTTGAAATATTAAAGGAATATATTTAAGTGAAGGGCTTTCAGGCAGGTTGTTTTTCTGTATTCCTGATGACAGAAAGATTTTAGCCTACAAAGTCAATAGTAAATTTTATTAAAGTCATTATTTTCCTGTTACAGGCCTTGTGCTTTAAATAAACTATAGCTGACAATGCTGTCTTACATACTGTCATGCTGTAAAACAGCCTTTCTTTATTACCACAGGGACAACTCATTTAGAACTTTGAAAGTGTTTTCACACTGGAGTTGCTCATTTGTGGTGCTGGCCGATGGCTGTTCTTGACGAATACCTTTTATAGCTGGAACTTTCTCCTTTTTTCTTTTGAAGATACAGGGGAGAGGGGAAAAAAAAAAAAAAAAAAAAAAAGAGAACTTGCAATCCCAACATTTTCCTGTTAAAGATAAATATTCTACCCCTGCCATCAGAGACATATCTCAATCTTTCCATATTAATTTTTCTATGACAGCTTGAAAACTCTTACCCTAACCCAAATTTTTCTCAATTACTCTGGTGCAAATTGAAGGTAGCTCCAAGTATATAAAAAGGAACCATTCCTGTTATTCTAATGTTGTTATTTAATTAATATTACAGGCTTGTGCCCCTGGTTGAAGCTACGGTTCCCAAGACTGTTTTGATAGGAAAGCCAGCAGAAGAAATTTTTGCCCTCTCACTGTACTCGCTCCCTCTCTGCTGCAGGCCCCTTTACTAAATGAGACTGGCACAACTATTTACAAGACCTTGACGTTTTTGTAAAGTTTCCATTGTAAGCTCAGATCAGTTCAGTCTGCCATTTTACCACTGGTCCCACAAGAAGTAGTACACCTAGGGCTCAAGAGGGGGCTGAACAAGGAGGAGGTGGAAATAGGCGGCCAGGGCAGGACAAGAGGGTTTTTGAGCTGGTTCTGCTGCTGCTGTGGTCAGTTTTCTGACCCTGTGGGCAAAGGCACAGGGCCTGTCCCACTGGGGATCGTGCTGGGGTGCAGGGAGGCCAGCTGATAAGCATGAAGTTAAGCGTGGGTGTTAGCGCACTGACTCTGAGCCCTAACAAATGAAAGACATGAAGGCGGAAAGAGATGGCATAGGCACTTAAATAAGTGTCTTCGGACACCCAGTTTCATGCCCTTTCCCTAAATCAAATAATTTTTTTTAAGGCTACCTGCGTATAAGTAAGAGTAGGTTTTGGTTCTTTGCGTCAGATATATCCGCTTGCTCTTCATGCAAAATGTCTTTTTTCACCCCATGAGAAGGGATGTTCTTGACTGCCTAAATTAGCTCCAGGCCTTCATCACAGAGCCATCCTTCCTGCTCCCAGAACTTTTGTCAGCTGTTGTTATCATGCAAATAGGACTACAGCCAGGCCAATTTTGTAAATTGTTCAGATGAGTGAGTTATATGAGCAAATGTTGCTTGAATTACAGATGGATGGCTTGATCTTTGTATTTTGCTCTTCTAAATACATTTCTATGAATTACGCTGTCTATCTTGATATCTGAAAAATGAAGGTTATCCCTTTGAACCTGTGTTAAAACAGTACTGTTAGAGTCATCCGACCGAACGTAGAGTTGGAAAAGACCACAGGAGATGATCTAGCTGGACTCTCTCCACCAAGAGGGAGTAACATTGCCTAGAACCTCCCTCAAGTGTTTATCTAAGCTTGGTCTAGCCACATAGCTAAAAACCTTTTCCCTCCACCACCTCTCAAAGTCACCTTTGAAGGAAATGAAACCATTTGTTTCTTGGTGTCGTGTCCCGTCCTGTCCCGTCCCGTCCCCCTTTTTGAGTTTTGGGGAAGAAGTGCGTGGTCCCTCTTTGTAGTGACTTTTTATGCACTGCAGATGGACTTTTTACTTTCTGATTTCCAAGCTGCCCAAACCCAGGCTTCTCTTATGAGTCAGAGTTTCTAGCAGTTCAGTGTTGCTAAAAGCTCGCCCTTTCCCTTTCTCCTCACTACCCCATCTCCAGATCTTCCCTCACCATGTGCCAGCACACATGCCCATACGATCTCTATTATAGCATCCTTAAAAAGCACACCCCAGAAAATAAGCCTAGCAAAACCAGCCTGATAGCTTTCCACTGGGCTATTAAATTAAAGTGGCTGATGACAGACTCTAGTAAGGATCAAAATCAGTGCGAAGGAGTGGATGTGATCACACAGCCCTGAGTGGGAAAGGAGGGTGGAGGGGGCAGCATGCTGTTTGGGTGGCTCAGGTGCCCACAGACCTGCAGCCTCAGAACACAGATTCACACTGAATTTTGTTTGGCATAGCTGAAGGCTGCTGCTGAGAGCGCCAGCCCTTCTCTCCCCTTTCCACACTGCTGTGTTCCCATCTTTTCCTTTAGGGCTGGATCAGTGAATCACGTACCTTCGTGATCTGTAATTCGGGCTAGTTTTCCGTCAAGCCAGTAACAAACTCAGCTTATAGCCTCCTAAGCACTGGATCAGATGTGAATGAAACAGGAGGAGCAAGCGGACAGACATGGGACTCCTTTGGAGGCAGTCACAGCTGATACAGATTAAACATCAAACAAGACAGAACCAAATTCTTATTATTATTTGTGCTGATTTACTCCAATCTGCCTATAACTTTCTGTGAGTGTGATACCCTATACAGGATCTATTACTCTGGAGGAGGTCTTTTAAACACAAAGTAGAGACACTCTCCCAGTAAAACTTCCAGAAATGTGATTTGCTTTTGCTAAAGTAAAGACACAAGAGTCTTGACACACTACAGAACTTGGTGTTCATTCTCAGGTTATAACATTTTAGTCATCTAATTCAGAAGCAGTAATTATCCTGCTTTATTCAGTTAGTCAAATTAATTCTGGAAAAAAAAAAAAAAAAAAAGCAACAAAAACCCCTCAGCCGAAATAGTGGAGATCAGACTAATATTTCACAGACTAAAGAATGTTGAATCACAAATACTGAAAGACACCATTAGAAATGGGAAGCTTCTCATGGAAAACTTTCAAATGGAGAGAAGGAAGACTAAATGTGTCTTCAGTCCTTTGCTATGAATATTCTCTATGGTGTGACCACATACTCACTTTTTCCCCCAAGAGGCTATCTTAATTGTTCTTTGTACACTTCTAGGAACTGTTCCAAACACAGAGGCTATAAATCTACCACTTGTCAGCTTGGGCTTTATGTAAAACATGCATCTGGTGCTCTGCTGATGTCCCAAAACTTGTGACTTTTGACAGAGGATATGTATTTGTAGGTACCAAATCAGGAGGTCATGTTTAGAGTTTGAATCTATGCACTGTACTCATGATTTACAATAAACATTCTCTCTTTGGGTCACCTATGGTTTAATTTGCTGCCTGTTGAATGGAATTGTTTTGTATGACAGAGTTTAAACACACATCAATAATTTTTAAGTCTCAGTTTGTCAGCTGTCTAGGAATGTTCCAGAACTTATATTCCAAGCACCCATGTTACAGCGATATTTAAGAAGTGCTTACTTGTGTTATTGTGTTGCAATCGTTCTCCTGGACATCAACAGGTATTTTTCCCCTTCAAGTTGTGGTTTTCAATAAATCAAAACGCTCATGAGTGTTAGCTATCTGCTGCAGAACCATCTGTCCCACCTGCAGAACTGCCCAATGATTGTTACCCGGAAAAATGACTTAAAAAGACTGTTTCAAATTCTAACTTGATTGTTTCGATATATAGCAGTAGATATCCAGCCCACATTTTGCAATTAATTTGTGCCAGGTCTCCCTGCCAGAAATTGAGCTTTTTTTCCCTCTCCCCCCCTGCAGTCGTGTCCCTCATGCTTCATGTAGCTAATGTAGATTCTATCAAAAAGCATGATTTGTGATGTTTGTGTGTTACTGTTTACTTAAAAGTGCTAAACCCACCTTTTCTTATCAACAGGAAACTTTCAAGATATTTAAAAGCATGCCTTTAAACCTTCTGGCAGCAATAAAGCAAAGATGGCAGGTGGTTGTATGAAAGAAGCAGGATATATTTATACTATAACTAACCATGGGGGGGGTGGGGTGGGGGGGTGGTGGAAATTATACTATATACAGTGGACTGGAGTCTCATCTCATTTACAAAGGTGCAAATCCAGAGTAATAACCTGTTAACACCAATGCTTTAAAAAAAGTCAGACTTTATCTCAGTGTGTGAATATAACATCAGACTGTATTTGCTCAAAAAGAGCTGTATTAAATTTGCTTGCGTGAGGAAGGACAAAGGTCTGGTTCTCCCATTTTTCTGCTGAACCAGGCTTGAATGTGCATTTGTTTGGTTGCCAGTGTACCACCAAAGAGCACATAAGTGATTTGAGCACCTGCATTTCTCAATTTATGAAACTCAAACTTCTCAAGTCTATAACACTGCTTAGATGCTTTATTGTTTGGATACACTAGTAATGTTTTTCTTGATGCTGCCTACTGTTGTTCCAGTGGTTAGACTATGAGAGCAACTGGAGTCCGAGAATAAGAGCTTTCTCCTAACCCTGTTTGGTGTAAGCTTAGACCAGATTTGACAATTAAAACCCCAACAACACTGGTATTCCTGCTGCTTTTCCACCAGTGCTGAAACATTTCTGGGAAGTATTAATTGACACCAACTAGGTCTTGTTGTACTAGCTTGTTGTACGAGAAAGTGCAACGTCTGTGGGATGGGAAAGCTGGTTATAGCTGTCTTTTTTTTTTTTTTTTTTTTTTTTTTTTATCATCTCTCCAGTCCTAGCCAGTCCTCTCAAACACAAGCACAAGCAGAATCTGCAAAAAATTGAAGCAGTAGCTGTCTTGGTAAGGTAATCCCCATACCTGCAGATCAGAAGCAGGTACCCTTACACAGACCAGACACACCAGTAAGGACAGTGGACAAGATTTAGTTTTTTACTTCTGCAAGATTTATAAGCCTCTTTCAAATTAAGTCCTTATTGCTGTTTTCCTGCATTTTTCCTATATTGTGCTTAAGTGGAATAAGGACTTTAAGGGAACTTAGGCTTGTCTTGTCTCTGCTTTGGCAGTCTGAATCACAAACGATTAAAATGCCTCAAAACTGGCAGTATTCGAGAATTGATTCCTTTATTCTTGTAGCTGGCTGTGGGAGAGGGGGAGGTATCACACCTGTTTTGATGTTAAAGGCCCCTTCAGTTACAAAATGATTGTTCTTGGTTAAAAAATAAAATAGAAGTGCCCCTAAAGACTTGAAAGGCAGTAGTTTAACAAGCTACATTATTTCAACTGTTTTTCTCCCCCTGCCTTTTCCGTCTAATGGACTCCTTGGTGCTAGTGACCAGAGTGACACTGGAGGCAGCAGGCAATGACACATTACAGGCATTCCTCTAACTGACTTTTATCCAGTGACTTTGAGTGCAGATGCGAGCTGAATTGTGCAAGGTAGCTCAAACTCCCTCTCTCTGATTTCAGTCTTTCCAGGGGGTCAACTGCTTATGAAGAATATCCATAATTTATGCCTTTCAAGAGAATTACATCAGCAGGAACATATGTATTCATGTAATAAAGCTAGAAAGTACCATGCAAAGCCATGCTGCTTTAAATATGTATGTGAAATACAGCAAGACAAGTTCTGTATTGACTTGTACCTCTCTTACACCACTGATTTCAGCAGAAGCACACTGGCTGTAAGTCGGTAAATTTGGCTCAGTGAACCTAATGTGTGCCTGATTCAGCAATCCCTGTTGGACATATAACCACGTACTGATGTGCGAGGTGTAGGCTCAGGACTTCAGCCCCTCCTTTATCTGCTGGTATCAAGAATGATGTGTGGTGACATGCTTTCTTCCTGGGCCTGGCTTAAGTGTCAGTAATCGCGTATTGTATGCAAACATAGGGCAATCTGCATCCTTCCAGGAGATGAGGTGGGTCTCTGTCAAGGACTGAGTTCACACATCACGGAGATTTAGTCCCTGCCTGCTGATCTACAAAGATCTTGGCCTTCATTACAGAAATCAAATTTACATCTCCAGAAGCAATGGAAACTTAAACGTTGTTTCATCCTGACCTCTGGCTCTCACCTGTGGCATTACTTAACCTGAGCAACTGCATTTCTCTTGGCTAAATTAATCAATTGCCCTTTCAGGGCAGGTCCCTTTCTTTCCTCAAGGAAGAAACTGTATCACATTAGCTACCAGTCAGCTTCAAACCTTTCATTTTGGAGTATGCTCAAAGAGAGCCTAGCCAGATTGAAAACTGGAATCAATACACTAGACCAGCACAATCTGGATTTCAGGTGAGCATGTGGAGAGAGAAATGGCATTCGTGAGACTGATGGCCAGTGAACTGCTGTTTCTGGGCGAAGGACAGAATTTTATCCTCAGTCTCCTGGACCCGTCTGCAGCAATCGACCCAGGGACATTAGGACAACAGTTTGCACAAGGGCTAGGGGGATTCATCTTAACTGTTGTAAGTCTTGAGAGATACATCCAAACCTCCGACTTCAGATCTCTCTAATTGTGAGCTCCTCCAAGGATCAATTTTATTTGTTCCCTTTCCACTATCGAATGCAGTCTGGAAGAGAAAGAGTTAAAATGTGACAGACAAATGCTAACAGATTGATGCATATCAAGCAAGTGGGAAAAACATTTGCATGTTCCAGAAACTAAGGGAGTGCTAAAAGACAGTGATAGCATAAGTGAGATTGAATGAATAGACATGCTCCCCAAACAACCTAGGGGCTGGATAAAAACCCCCAAGATTTCTGGTGAAACAGAAACAGATTTCTTTTAATTTCTGTCTAAGCTGGAAATTCATGGCCACTTTTGAACTGTGATCTTGGTACCACAAAAACACCTTCTGGCATACAGGTAAGGCTCTTGCTTTATAGTGGGCAAACTTTTTTTTTCACTGGGAAGCATGCAACTATCTCTCGCCCACAGCCTGAAGTATTCTCAGTTTCCAGGAGGTGTGATAATGATGAATTTCAGTGAGACGGAAATTGCTCCAATTTAAGGACAGCTCAACCATTTCATATTGGATATTAAAATACAATAATTTGAAATAAAGTCTAAAGAGTTGGACTTCATATGTGCAGTGGACAAATAGAAAATCCCTATCAACAACATTTACCAAACTGGAAAGCTTTCAGGATAATCCCTCTGAAAATTAAAATAGACACCAGACTACACATCTAGATGAAAGACTTCCACAGCTTTGTACATACAGTGCACTCAGAAGCCAAGTTTCCAAAGCTTCAGTAAAAGCATCTAATGTGTAAGTCTACAGTGATAGCCCTGTACATGAAAAATACAATATTTACTCTGTCTTATGGTATTACATCGGAGTCTTTATCACACACTTAGACAACAAGTGGTAAGTCCAAGCCCTTTCATCAAAGGTATTTTAACGAGAATTTCCAGATACCAGATGAAAACCTTTTGGCTGATCTTCACATAAGAGATGGTACCATATTTACATAACTTATTCGGAAACCTGCTCCTCCACTCTTAACCAGTGTTGTCCTGTATTTGTCTTTTCATCCTGACATGATCTTTTGGCACTCTTATTTTAAAATTCAGATAAAAAATGTTTTGTTTCTTCCTTCCAAAGTTTGGTCATATTAGACAATACTGTCATCTTCCTGTTATTCATGTCTAATTGAGGCACCATTTTCTGACTCTGCCTTCCATCTTTTCACTCAGTCGTTCTGACAGCAGCCCTGCCTTGCCACCCATCTATCTCCCTGTACTACCAATAGGCCCGGCCCACATGTAGGTTCACTAAAGAGATTCCACATTGACATCCCTCATCTTCTGCTGCCTTGACTCAACATTTATAGTAATCTTCTCCTACATATTCCAGATACCTCTGGTTAATGTAGCTCTTCTTGATCCCTAATTCTGACTATGTTACAGTATATATAGATCCTCCTGTAGCTCCACCTGTTTTATGTTCGATTTAAACTTGTTCTCAAAATCTCTGCTCCTACCTGCTCCCAATTCCACCCTTGTTTGGTTATAATTTCACTACCAGCTGCGATGTCGCTCTCGGTAATCAAGGCCTATAGATCCTTTCATATCTGCTATATTTCATGTTGTCTCTTCTCAGTGCATACAGATGACTGTCATTAGTGTTCATGTTATGTTAATTAATGTTGATGTAAATGTTTCATCTCAAGATTCTCTTCTATTGTGACAGCTATAAGAATTATTGTCAGAATTGACTGTTGCTGATGGGTAGCTAGTCTGACCATTAATATTTACTAATTTTACATGCTTAAATAACTTAACCCAACCATGTGACCTCATGTTCCTGCTACTCACATATGTTTTTCCTTCTAGATTTCTATGATTATAATACAAAATAGAAAGAGAAAAAACATTCCATATATTCTCATACCATGTGGAAAAATAATTTACTGCATTTTGTCCCAGGGGGTATTGTAAATTCATTGAGAAAGAGATCTCAATGTATATTTCACAGCATTTAGCACAGTGAGGTATCAGTCTTATTTCAGTATCTGATTTTATCAAATAAATTGCTTTAACTCATCTAGAGAACCATTGTTAAGATGTCAAAACCTGCCTAATTAGATGGTCTAACTTTCAAAACAATTGAATGAACAGCATCTCTTCTTGTATTGTCATATATATGTGCTCTCATATATGCTGTGCGATGCTGAGCAAACAGTTTCACATCTTGTAAATATCTGAAAAATGGCTATATTTGATAGATAAGTAAGTAAATCTTAAGGGATTATTAATTCATGTACATAACCTAAATGACCTGAGATCAAGAAGCCCTCTAATCAAAGCAGTGATTTGTATTGAGTATTGCATACTCTTTGTATTGAAAAAGGCATATATATGTTGTTTATTTTAGATTAGCTCCTTACTTTTAAAGAAGCTATATTCCTTTAGTGAACTATTGGGGGTGGTGAGGGAAACATGTCGAAGGAGGTATTATTGGATTATTCACTCTCCTAGGATAGAACCTGTTTGTATAATCAGAGATATGCCTTAAGTGGTCTTTAAAGAAAGTCAGATTTTGTTTAAAAAAGGGGAAGGAGGAGGCTTCATTAACTAGACTGACAGGCTCCATAGATTTCTCAAGTGTTTAAATTAAGGATTGTGAGTTCTTGAAACTTGACAAGGAAAGCAGGATTGTCACTGCTGGCTGTCTGAACCAGAGGTAAGTGCAGATTAAGCTTTTCCTATCTCTATTATAAACATATTGCTCCTGTTCTCAAAAGTTCAGTGAAATAGAAAAGAGACTATTGTTCTTTATTATTTGAAAAAAATAAACTACATTTTTAAAGTGTCAGCTAAAATTCTAAAGTACTAAAAGTGCTCAGATGCCTCTCATTATTATTCTAGTCGTAACTATTTGGCACTTGACACAAATTCCTTAAAGAAATAAAATTGAAATCAATTTGGACACCGAGAACCAAATTGTAAGAGCATCATGATGAGCATGGCACACTTTAAAATATATTCAACCATTTCTGTTGCTCTTTCTAGAATTATTTATGTATCTGGTTTCAATCGATGTTGAATTCATGTTGTCCTCGTGTAGCATGTTTTCCGAAAGACCAGTTCTTGCATAGTGTGAATCTCTCTGCTTGTTCTTATGGATGTAAGTATGGCAGAGCAGCATGAATTTAGAAAGTCTTACAAAAAATTTGCAGTGTTTGGACAGAATTTTTTTCAGATGTAGTTGGGAAAAGTAGGTTTTGGTGAACTGGCAAGAGTAGAGCATCTCCTGAAGCAGAGCCTGGTCAAACCTTGATTTATGCAGGTTTTGTGTTCAAAAAAGCTGGAGAAGAGCTTCCTTTGCCTACTCAGTCCTATTCAGGATTCATGAAAACAAAGTCATTTTGTGTCCAGTACAATTATTGATACAGAATTATAAACTAATCAGGCAGTTGTTACAGAATTAGATTTCAGCTAGCAACATGGATGTCAGAGAACATACAGGTGGCTCAAAGCAGCTACAGGATCCCTCTCAAATTGACATTGAAATGGTCTCATCCCTTCATCACACCTATCAAGCAGCATTGCTGAAGATACTGGGAAGCAGTTATATTTGTTTATGCCCCCTTATGCGTGGCAGAAACTTTTAAAAAGCTGCAAAAATTATTTTTTTTTTTTCTCCAAGAAATAGTTAGGCCAATGCACTTTCTAAGAAAGCACAGTTTTTATAACAGTACCCTATTTAAATTCATACTACTCCCTCCCTACCTAGAGGATGAAAACCTGTTCATTTGGGGTTTTTTCTTTTTTAAGAAAAAAAGTTATACATTGCAGATATTCATGGCTTTCATAACTTCTTACAGGGAACACCTTACTTGCATGCTTTTGTTAGACAATGGCCAAAAGCAAATTAAACATGATGCTTAAGGAGGTTCATACTGTGCACATACATTTGATTTTATAATCACCCCCCAAATGCTTCTATTTCTTTCAGTAGGGGAAAACATGCTTTGGCTGCTTCTGTCACCTGGCTGAAGAATAAAATAAATAAATAAAAAAAAAGTTACTGTGTGCAGTTAATATCGAACAGCAGCCATCTCCAGATGATCCCTGCTGCATCCAATTTCTGCCAAAATGCTTTCTGTTAAACCTCCATCAAACAGACACACGGCGCACAAAAGAAAACCTCATCACCAAGGGAAACTAATCCACCGGTGCGCAATGTAAGCCTGTCAACTTTTTATTATAAGAAGTCATCACTCATTTCAGTGAAGATTAAAAGTATGACTAAATTGAGAAAATCCTCTTAGCCATTCGGAATTTTAATAGAGGAGAAAAGGGGGTGAGTAAAATTTAAACTGTATGTGCGTGTGTGCCTATATATCTATCTATATATGTATGTATGAATCAAATATATAAAATTACATATATATCTCCACACACAAGTTGTATTTTTATATATATATATATATACACACACACAGTAGGAGAATGAATGTTGGAAATAAGATGCTTAGAGCCGTCCCCTCATCGCCCCACAAAAATAGACTACCAAAAATTCATACATAAACATGTAGCCTTGTAGTACGTTTTCTCAGTTACCACAGACAAACAGTTTCTGATTCAGACGAGCTTAAGAGATAAGAATGGAAAATGAGTCCTCACAGCTTTAATTACATCGCCACTGGCAACAAGGTGTTACAGTGGCAGAATGACAATTGCTTTTACTCAGAGTATGGATTCAGGGTCAATATGCTATTTCATCCTAGTACACCA